>NW_027424744.1:0-51515 GCF_003597395.2 Chelonoidis abingdonii
TGGTTAATTAACCATGTTTACAATATGGTTGGAGTGCGTTACTTAAATTGTCAGTAAAGATTGGTAGGTATGGTGAAGGAAACTAACTTATTACTATATACTCTGGCAGTCATCAGGAAGGGGTGGGGAATGGGATCATGTTTGCGAAAGTCGGAAATAGGGAACAGGGATGGGAACAGAAACAAGGACACAGGCAAGGCTCTTGTGGTTGTCAGAGCTGGGAGGGACACTAAGAAACTGGAATCATGCTTGCTGGAAGTTCACCCAATAGACATTGACTTGTTGGTGCCTTCAAGCTTTGGATCATTGGCTCTCTCTTCTATGCGAGAAGGATCAGGAGTGAGAGGCGTTGAAGGAATATGCCCCTACAATACCCAGCCCTAGACTGCAGTGAGATTTTGACTCTTCCCATTCCCACAGGCAGCCATGAAACTCAAGTCAGTGCAACCTTCTTTAAGTTACAAGGAAGCGCTAAACGGACTTCTCTCTGCCAAAATGAGAACATTCATGGTCCACCCTGGCTCTGTATCTGCTAGGGTGCTACACTAATGATCTATTGTAAAGGTCCCCTTGTAAAGGCTTGTCGCAGAAGCCCACACCCAGAGGAACCAATTAAAACAGAAGAATGGCCACATTGATTCAGACCAATAGCCATCTACCCAGTGTCCTGTTTTGACCGTGATCGTGCAGATGCTCAGAGGGAATGATCGAAAGCACAATTCGATGTGGCTCCATCCTATGTAATTCTCTATCCATCCATTCGACACTCCAGAGTTTAGAACATCCAGAGAATGGTAGTTGAGTCTGTGACCATCTTGGTAATAAGCCACGGATGCACCTATCTCAATGAATTTTACTAGGGTGTTTTTGACTGCTGCTGTACTTGAGTGTATGTTTTCAGACGAAACTATCCACAATGCTGCAATACCTCTTATCTTGTGATAGCATGCTAATTTAGACTCATCATTGTATATGTATAGTTTGGATTATTTTTCCATTGTGCATTACTTTGCACTTATCAACCCTGAATTTCATCTGCCATTTTGTTCAGTCACCTAGTTTGTGAGATCTGTTTGTAACATCTCTTAATTACTTTGCCACTTAAATATTGACAAAGTTCCTCCTCTGCCTTGATGGGTCCCCGCCCTTACTGGCAGATTTGCTCACCTCAGTGATCTTCCCCCACAGTCTGGTCAACTTCTTCCTGTGTTTGATCAGGAAGTTGGAGTTTTGGGAGGAAACCGGGCCTGCCCTCTACTCTCGGGTTCCAGCCCAGTGCCCTGTGGCTCTTGCAGCTGTCTATGAGTGCCTCCTTAACAGCTTAGCATGATGGCTAGCAGCTCCCTGGGCACTTCCCCATGGCCTCTTCCCAAACACCTTCGTTTAATGATCACCACAGGACCTTTCCCTTGGTGTCTGATAGCGCTTGTATCCTAGTTCTCCAGCAGCAACCCTCTCACTCTCCAGCTCCTTGTGTCTCTTGCTCCAGCTCCTCCACGCACTTTCCTCTCCTCTGACTCCCCCCGCCTCACTGGGAGTGAGCTCCTTTCAAACCCAGGGCCCTGGATTAGCTTGCCTTTGATTGGCTGTGGTGTTCTAATCAGCCTGTCTCGTTAATGGTTCTTGCAAGTTCCTGATTTACGATAGTGCTGCCCTGCTTCGGTCACATCTAGGGAAGGAAAAATACTCATCCAGTGAACGTATATTTGCCCTCTACCAGACTCCTGAACCCCATGTTTGGGTCTGTCACCAATATATTGTGTAAATTGTTTTGTCTACACATTTTGCCATGTCACACAATTTACCCCCTTTCCAGACAATTATGAATATGTTGAATAGCAGCCGGTCCACTTCAGATCCGCAGGAGGAGGCCACGCTGTTTACTTCTTCATCCCTTCTGAGAAAATGACCATTAATTGCTACCCTTTATTTCCTATCTTTTAAACCAGCTATTGATCCAGAAAAAACCTTCCTCATTCTCCCCACGACTGCTTATTTTCCTTAAGACGTTGGTGAGGGACTTCTCAATGACTTTCTGAAAGTCCAATTAGAGTAATATCCCACTGGATCACCATTGCCCTCAGTTTGTGGACCACTCAAGAATTTTATAGATTAGTGAAGCATGATTTTCCTTGTAAAGCTTGTGTTGATTCTTCCCCAATCAAATGTGTCCATCTATATTCTTATAATTCTATATTTTATTTATTAATTTCAACCAGTCTTGACTGGTACTGTAGTTAGGCTTACTGGCCTGTAATTGCTGGATCACCTCTGGAGCCTTTTTTGAAAAATCAGCATCACAATATGTATGTTGCCAGTTGGATGGAACAGAGGCTGATTTAAACCATAGATTACATACCACGGAAGTAATTCTGCAATCTGATATTTGGAGTTCCTTCAGAACTCTTATTCAGAGGGTAGCCATGTTATCTGGATCTATTAAAAGCAGCAAAGAATCCTGTGGCACCGTTAGACTACAAGACTTTTGAAGCATGAGCTTTTGTGAGTGAATACCCACTTCGTCAGATGCATGTAGTGAATTTCTAGGGGGAGGATATATATAATATATTGCAAAGCAAGCTAGAGATAATGAGGTTAGTAATCAGGGAGGATTAGGCCCTTGTTCTAGCAGCTGAGTGTAGTAAAACCAAGGGAGGAGAACTGGTTCTGAGTTTGGCAACCATTCATAGATCTTTGTTTAATCCTGAGTTGATGGTGTCAAATTTGCATGCATTAACTGAAGCTCAGCCAGTTTCTCTTTGAAGTCTGGTCCTGAAGTTTTTTGCTGGCAAGGAATGGCCACTTAAGGTCTGCTATAGTGTGGCCAGGGAGGTTGAAGTGTTCTCCTACAGGTTTTTGTATATTGCCATTCCTAATATCTGATTTGTGTCCATTTATCCTTTTCCATAGCGACTGTCCAGTTTGGCCGATGTACATAGCAGAGGCGCATTGCTGGCACCCTTTGTGGGGTCACATTAATTCAGTGTCCTCCAAAACACAGTTTCTCCTACCCTAGAACCCCATCCTCCTCCTTTACTCAGGTCCCCCTTCCCACCGCCGCACACACACACTGATTGCTGGAGTAAGCGTTGGTTCAGGCTTGCCACACCCACTACTCCATCTCTTCCCAGAAGGCCCTGCCCCTTGTTGCTCCCCTTTCCCTGATGCTCCAGCCCCCAGCCATGTCAGAGCTAGATTGTGATAAGAGCTGCTCAGAGAGCTCAGGAAACTCTGGGGAGCCCTGGACACTCCACTTTTCCTGGATTTTTAGTTCTGGGGGATGGGGACAGAGGCTGAGGGGTCCCCTTGGGTCTCCCAGTGCATTGCCTAGGACAGGTGGAGACTTTGGGGCTCCTCAGATTGGCTCTGGATCCTTGGACAACTCTCACCATGGCCCAGCTCTGACTTCTGGTCTGGAGAGGGTGTGGAGGCTTCACCAGTGAGAAGGACCAGGGGGTGGGGTGTTGGGTGAAGAGACGGGGCAGAGGGAGGGGTCCTCGTGGGAAGAGGAAGAGTAGGGGGAGAGGCCTTAAGGGGAAAGTGGAGAGGCAGTGGGGATGGGGCTCCTGCATGTGTCCTGCTTTTGCCTTTTGAAAAGATGGTCACTTGACACTGAATGGGCTGGGCTGGGACTGGAGCGAGATGTGCCTCTGCGGGGGAGTTGAGGACCATTTCCAACCATTTTCATTGCAGCACAAATGGATGGCGGGAGAAGGGAATCTGGGCCGGATGCTCTTTCCAAGACTCCTGTGTGTCAGGCCCTCACTTGCACATGCAGCTCTGCTCTTCCTCAGTGCGGAGGAAGCTCAGCACGTGTGTGCTGTGCAGAGCCATCAACAGGGCCGGGATATGGAGGCAAGGTGCCTGAATATCTTCGCTTGGGTCTCCTCCATTCATCTTGTGTCTGATATGACTCAATCACAAGCACCTGGCTGAGGGTGTAGGGAAAGGGGAGGTGTTCTTGCCCCTTCAATAGCCCCTGTCCACAGCTGGTGCAACACTCACGGATTGCACAGCACCCAAAGGGCTCGGGAAGTGCCAGGACTGCGACTACAGATCAGCTCTGCAGCTTTCTTCATGGCCCCTGGATATTTAGCCAAAGAAAATGGGACAGTGACAGGTCAGGTGTAATGGGAAACAACACTCACATCCCTTCTCTTTATTGAGTGTTTCGGCAGGACTTCTGAGGTCAGAGAAGCCACTGATTCAGATGTTTAGGGGCCAACATGTAACCAGTCCCCTGGCTCTCCACGAACACAGTCACTTTGTAAATTCTGCTGCTGCTTGGTCTCTTTCTCTCAGTGCACCGTCCTCCCTCACTAGGCCCTGTCCCATTGCTCTAGGTCTTAGACCCTGTCTGAACTTCTCTCTACAGAGTGCAGATTAGTAGTTCATGTCTTCTTGGGTGTAAGGATGGAATAGGTGCCCTCGCCATGGCCCATGTTTTTCACGGTCTCATGTGACCAGTGCTGGAGCCAGCTAATGAACTGATCCTTCACTTTTTGAATGCCATGATTATCCTTGCACGAAGGTGTTTGCTTTTCACACTGTACACAATTGGGTTCATCATGGGCGGGACCAACAGGTAAACATAGCCCATGAGAATCTGAAGCAAAGGAGAAGAGCTATTCCCGAATCTCTGTACTATAGACAAGCCAATCCCTGGTGTGTAGAAGAGGAGGACTGCACAGAGGTGGGAGATGCAGGTGCTCAGTGCCCTGACACACTCCGCATGGGAGGCAATGCTCAGCACTGTTTTCAGAATCATAATATAAGATAGCAGGATGAGCAGCGAGTCCAACATCGCTATGGAGACTGTGGCAACCAAGCCATAGATGCTGCTGACTCTGATATCTGAACAAGCCATCTTCATGATCTCTTGGTTCAAGCAGTAGGAACGGGAGAGGACATTGGCTTGACAGTATTGGGAACGTTTCAGGAGAAAGGGCAGTGGGAACACTACGGCAACCCCTCTTAGCACACACACCAGTCCCATCTTGGCTATTCTTGGCAGGGTTAATATGGAGGCATATCTCAGTGGGTTAGAGATTGCGACAAAGCGGTCAAAAGCCATCAACAAGAGCACAGAGGATTCAATGCCTGAAAGTGAATGGATGAAGAACAGCTGGGCTAAACAGGCATCAACGCTGATCTCCCTAGCGTTAAACAAGAATATACCCAGTGTTGTTGACATAGTGGCTGTCGATAAACCAATGTCTGTGACGGCCAACATGGAAAGGAAAATGTACATGGGCTCATGAAGGCTTGGATCTGTTTTTATAATGAACAGAATGACAGAATTTCCTACTATAGAAATAACATACATGAAGCAGAAGGGGACAGAGATCCAGAGATAGACATCTTCCTGCCCAGGTATCCCGGTGAGAAGGAACACTGCAGAATTGAAGTTGGTGTCATTGACAGCTGACATCATGTACTGGGCAGGTTCAAGGAATTTTGAACCTTTCCTCCTGAAAGGAAAAACAAGAGGAGACTAGATGATATTTAACAAGACATTTTTCTGCTCTCGGTTCAACTCTAGAGAGTCCCCGAAGCTCAAGGAAGATCAGCAAAAACTTAATCTTGGATTTACACTGCATATAAGAAGATGGGCACTCCCAGACTGCATCAGACCTGGAGTCCATTGAGCCCAGTATCCACTGGCCACTTTGAAATCCTTCAGAGGAAGCCAGATGAAGCCCTGCAATAGAAAGCCATGAGATGATCTGCTCCCAGGGAATGTTTTCCCATCACCCACTATTTACACATATTTTGTACTGTACATGAGGAAGGATTATAGTCCTTCCAAAACTTTTTAAAACAATCCTCACTATTGTAATTGGGTTTTCTGGTTACCCACATAAACATAGAATGCCTCTTTGAATCCTACTAAACTCTTGGCCCTGTTGATAACTTGTGGCTGGGAGTTCCGCAGTTTCCTTTAGCCCAGTGTGATTTTACAGTTTTGACCTTCCCACGGACACCTGTTCTGACCCTCCATTTCTGAGTGTAGCCCATTGTATCATGCAACAAGCAATGCATGGTGAAATCAGTCATTGTACTTATCTGTTCTGCACTGAAGCTATTTATAAAAATGGTTAGTTGTGTCATTATATATATCTATATATCTATCTATATTATTTTCTCCACTCTTGAGAGTCCAAATTATGTCTCTGCCTTTTTACAGCACATGGGATAAATTCTCAGGGTCAGGTTCTGATTTTAATAACAATGGCTTCAACTGCATCACTCCAGATTTACAAGTGTAAATTCAATCAGAACCAGGATCTATTAACTTTCCCTTATCAAATGCTCCCAGTGATACACTCAGACCCCCAAGAATCCATCCAAAAGAATCTGAAGTGCTTTGCCTGGCCAGCGTTGACTGAATCCAGAGAGTTCAATCATTAAAGACAGGATACTGGGCTAGATCATTGGAAAACAGGATACTGAGCTAGATGGACTTTTGGCCTGACCCAGTACGGCTGATCTTATGTTCTAAATGTAAGTTTTAGAAAGAGCTTCTGGTCAGTTTCTTGGAGACATCATTATACTACTGTTCACTAAACAAAGAATTAGTTGCCCAAACCCATTGCAAACAGTATGTGGAAAAGTATCAGGGGATAGCCATGTTCGTCTGTATCCACAAAAACAACGAGGAGTCCGGTGGCACCTTAAAGACTAAGAGATTTATTTGGGCATAAGCTTTTATGGCTAAAAAAAACTTCTTCAGGTGCATCCTCATTTGAATATGTGGAATACTTCTCAAAAGTCATAACATTTACACATCTGTACTTTAGCACACACATCTCAACCCATTCTTTCCCTCTGATCTTCTTTCAGAGATGATTTCTCAGGTTAGGGTGGGATTTCAAATGCAACATCTGTCATCTGGATTTCTTCAGAACCTGAAAAGATCACAGCATCCCAGCCCTCAGCCAATGACTTGTCAGCGAAAAAAGTCTAGTAGCTCCTCTGTCCCTGGGTTAATAACTGACTGGTTCTCCTCAGGTTCTGTTCTGTCAGTCTGTAGCCTGTATCCAGAGTGTTAACAGGCATTGGGATCAGGATATGAAATAGTCATTCCATGGGCTCTCACTCTCTAATACGGTGCTTTTGAACCTCTTTTCATTTGGAGG
Organism: Chelonoidis abingdonii; assembly: GCF_003597395.2. Taxonomy (NCBI): domain Eukaryota; kingdom Metazoa; phylum Chordata; order Testudines; family Testudinidae; genus Chelonoidis; species Chelonoidis abingdonii. The sequence continues at coordinate 7,140 of NW_027424744.1, forward strand.
CCCTAATAAATTTTGAATGGAGGTAGACAAAGTCTGAAGCTCCCCAGTGGCCAATACTAGCAGTAGAACATAGCCCACTAGTACAGAGTAACCACAACACCTGTTATTCAGTCACAGATCGGGATTGCAGGAAGTACGTTTCAAAGTCAGATGCATGTGGAACTTCATTACTCACGTGAAAATAACGAGGAGTCCTTGTGGCACTGTAGAGACTAACAAATTTATTTAACTAACAACACCTGGTTGTTTTTGCTAATGCAGACTAACATGGCTGCCACTCTGAAACCTGTCACATGAAAATAGTCTATTCCTCTCTGACTGTTTCTGTCCAGTATTCATAAAATCCATACAACCCATTAAAGGCATTGGGAGCTGAGCTGCCATAAAGAATGTGCATGTTAAACCCAGTTCTTGGGATGTTTGCTGTATAGTTACATTGGGTGAACTATTGGAATAAATTGCCTAGGGAGGTTGTGGAATCTCCATCTCTGAATATATTTAATAGTATGTTAGATAAATGTCTATCAGGGATCGTTTAGACTGTATTTGGTCCTGCCATGAGGGCAGGGGACTCAACTCAATGACCTCTTGAGGTCCCTTCCAGTCCTATAATCTATGAATCTATGAATGTTTATTTGCTGGATATATTGGGTTAAGACAATATGGCTCATCTTAGTTTAATAGCAGGCTGCTGGAAAACAAGCAGGAAGACAAGGAACAACTCAAGAAAAGCCATTTCTTAGTAAGTACATCAGGGAGGTTGAGACACAACACCACAGCTACACGCTGGGAAGAGCCTATTTCCGGGCTCGAGCCCCGTTACACAGCTTGTTATGCCAGTACTGGGAGTCTGTCCAGAGGTGGGGCAGCTGTTGCTAAGGAGCTCTTCAGACACCGCTGGGGACGTCTCAAGGCCTTTGGCCTGCTTAGGTCCCCATCAGAGTGTGAGGGCTTGGGGTCAGAGATGTGCACAGACTGTTGTTTTAAAACTAGAGCTGTTGATTCATCGAAGTTAATTCACAAAAATTAATCGCAATAATCACAGGTTTACTCTTAATAATAGAATATCAACTGAAATGTATGAAATGTTTAGGACAGTTTTCTACATTTTCAATATATTGTTTTCAGTAGAAACAGAGGCTACAAAGTGCACACTGCTCAATTTACATTATTGTTTTTATTACAAATATTTCCACTGTAACAAAGACAAACAGAATAAATAATATTTGTCAGTTCACCGCTTTATCGTGGGTGTGCAACATACAAACGTAGGAGTTTTTTGTTACAAAACTTCACTCAAAAACAAAACAATATAAAGTCCTATGTCTTGTTCAGCCAATCATTAATAGAAAGGAGTTTATGTGCGTTTATGGGAAATAATACTCGCTCTCCTTACTTACAATGTCATCTGAAAAGCAGAACAAGTTTTTGCATGGCATTGCTGTAGCCGGCTTTGCAAGATAGTTACTTGCCAGGTATGCTAATTATTTTTAGGCTTCGACACCATTTGAAAGGACATGCTTCCATGCTGATGAGGCTTGTTAAAAAATAATGTGTTAATTACATTTCTGACTGAATTCCTTGGGGAAAAATTGTATTTCTCTTGCTCTGTTTCACCAGCATTCTGCCATATATTTTGTGTTATGGCAGTCTGAGATGATGACCCAGCACATTTTGTTCATTTTTAGAACACTTTCCCTGAAGATTTGACAAAACACAAAGAAGGTCCCAATGTGAGATTTCTAAAGATAGCTACAGCACTCAACCTCGGGTTTAAGAATCTGAAGTGCCTTCCAAACTGTGAGAGAGATGAAGTGTGGAACATGCTTTCAGAAGTCAGAAAAGAGCAACACTCCGATGCAGAAACTACAGAACCAAAAACCACCAAAAAAGAAAATCCACCTTCTGCGGGTGGCCGCTGACTCAGATGATGAAAATGAACATGCATCAGTCCACACTGCTTTGAATTGTTATTAAGCAGAATCCATCATCAGTATGGATGCATGTCCTTAAAATGGCAGTTTGAAGCATCAAGGGACATAAGAACCCTTAGCGCATATGGCTCAAAAATATCTTGTGATGCCGGCTACAAAAGTGCCATGTGAACTCCTGATCTCACTTTAGGAGACATTATAAACACAAAGCAGGCAGCCTTATCTCCTGAAAAGGTAAACAAACTTGTCTGAGCTATTGGCTGAACAACAAGTAGGGCTGAGTGGACTTGTAAAGCTCTAAAGTTTTACACTGTTTTATTTTTGAGGGCAGTTATTTTTTCTACTTAATTCTATATTAGGTGAATTGTAAATTTAAGTGAATTGAAAACTACTATTTCTTTTGTTCCTGTTTTACACTCCACATATCAACAAGCAAAACTAAATATAAAGTGAGCACTGTACACTTTGTGTTCTGTGTTGTTATTGAAATCACTACATTTGAAAAAGTAGAAAATATCCAAATAGATTTAAAGGAATGGTATTATATAATTGTTTAACAGCATGATTCATAGCAATTAGTTTTTTTAATCATGGAATTAATCAGGATTTTTTTAAAATGCTTGACAACCCTATTTAAATCCTGCTTATTCTCCTACGTTACGCTTTATTCCTGCTCTTCAGATTCAACAGTATTTTGGGTCAAGAAGGCTGGCTGGTCACTCGTCTCACCACTACTCACAGGCTCCCAAAGGGAAGAACCATACAAGCCAAACCCACTCAGACCTGCTTGGCAAGCACAGTCATCAAGCAGTGTGCTGTAGCCCAGGGCTCGTTCTGAGGATGGGAAGATCACAGGATTGCACCCTATGAGAGGGAAGGCTACAAGGTGGTTATCTGGCACTCAGAGACCAGAGAGGGGGCAGCGATGCTGGTTGCCCTGTTACTTTGAGGGGTCTCTAGTGGGCAGAGATTCTAGATCCCTCAACCAGTCAGGAAACAGAAATATGCCCTACCGGACCTGTTTCCACAGAGCAACATGGCTCTGACTTCCTGCCTTCACAATCAACCCAGAGAATAAAAACTTTTCAAATAAAAATACATTTGCTGATTAAATTTCTAGGAAGAAATAAACCTAAGGCAATTTAGGAACAAGTCACTGATATTGCGTTGGGGTTTCCTCTAGTTCAGTCCCTGGCAGGATCGGGACTAGAGCACACGGCTCCTCCAGAAACAGGACCCCTTGAGAAATCCTGACACAGAGGATTGAGGTTTTAACACTCCGGCTCACTTTGAATGTCAGATTTCTGTGTAGATTGAGTAGCTCACCATGGAGTATGGGCAGATGTAAGGGAGAGGTTCACAAGCTACCTAGTGCTGCCTGCCTTCCATCCCCTGTCACTGAATCACTCCGACAACCCAGCTGAGTCCCCTGCCGCTGCAAAAAACATTTGCAAACGTGAAGGGCTTGCAGGCAATTCCCCTTCACTTTACATTGTAAAGATAGTGAAACCTGCCAACGTACCCAATTCTTGCTAGAAGGGGAGCTGCTGACACCAGAGATCTTCACGCTAAAGGACAAGGAGTCATCAGAGAGGCTGCATGGGCAGCAGGCAGAGTCTGTTCAGATGGGGAGGCAACTGTCTTTATGAAGCATGTCTGCACATTCCCTTGGGGGCCACTTGGCCATCAGGGAACTTCAGCTGCTTGATTCAGTTTGCACAAACTTTAACCACCATCAAAACCAATGGCGAACAGAAGGAGGCCAAATCGCAGGGGATGCTTGGTGATCTTACCTGGATTGCAGCGCCAGCCCTTCTGCAGGCTCTATTCCTGGAATCTGGGCTTGTCATCACTGTTCATATGGTTCTGATTAGTCACATGACTACCTCAAGGAGGGACCAAATGGTAATGTTGATGCAGTCACACTTTGATCTTGCTGAAATAAAACGTAATAATAATTAATAAGACCAGATTTGTCCCCAGCAACCACCTTTCCTGCATTACAAACCCAGGAGGCTGAAGTTCCCTACATGGAATTTTCCTTCAGATTGTTCTAGGGGGCAGGTCCCTTCCCTTCTCCTTGAGGAATGAAAAGGGGGACCCAGGTTCCCCAAAGTTATGCACAGATCTCAGTGATCCACTGGGAGTTAGGCCCTCCCACCCACAATCTCTGAGCTTCCCCAGCTGATCTAGGACCCTCCCCTGCTCCCTGCTAGCACAAGCTCATCAGAGACGTGCTACCAGGGCCTGTTACAATAGCCCACAGAGATGGGAGGGCTGGTTAGTGTAGCTGAAGGGAACAATACCTCAGCCATAGACTGGTCGGGAGGTTTCAACCTTTTCATACCCAGACTGCAGGCATGGACTCCGTTAGTGCAACCTTTTATTATGTTCTGAGGGAAAGACAGATGAAAAGCCTCCAATTTCTTATGGGGATTCAGGCAGCTGCAGCTTGGCAGCATCATGGCAGCTGAGCTTTCAGAGAAAAATGATCCATTTTGTATGGAAATCCACCCCCAAAAATGGGGGGAAAGGAAACATTTTAGTTTGGGACAAAATTTTTCATTTGGGAAGAATCTCTCTGTTTTCCAACCCACCTCTAAATCAAACCATGAGCCTCTGTCCCTCGTGCTACAGGACCACACCCCTAGGTGGCAGGATTAGCCCCCTCATTAGACTCCCACACTCATCAGCCCCTGGATGTCTGCCATGGTGGCTATGGCAGCTCTATAGCAGAGGGAGCCCCTGGAAATGGCCTGTTTGCATGAGCCCCTCAATCAGTGGAACAATTTAAGAACATAAGAATGTTCATATTCAGTCAGACCAATGGTCCATCTAGCTTAGTGTCCTGTCTTCTGACCGTGGCCTGTGCAGATACTTCTGAGAAAATGAAAATAAAACCCAGCAATGATTGATTGATCATCCGCTGTCACCTGCTCCCAGCTTCTGACACTCAGAACATGGGGTAGCATCGCTGACCATCTTGGCTAGTAACCATCCCTGGACCTCTCTTCCATGAACTTACCTAATTCTTTTTTAGACCCAGTTATAATTTCGGCCTTCACAGCATCCCCTGGCAATGAGATCCACTGACAGACTGTGCATTGTGTGAGGAAATACTTCCTTTTGTTTGATTTAAACCTGCTGCTCATTAACTTAATTAGAACAGGAGTATTTGTGGCACCTTAGAGACTAACAAATTTATTTCAGCATAAGCTTTCGTGGGCTACAGCTCACTTCTTCGGATACATAGACTGGAACACACAGACAGGAGTTATTTATACATACAGAGAACATGAAAAGGTGAACGTACGCATACCAACAGGAAGAGTCCAATCAGTTGAGGTTAGGAGGCTGCCTGTCCCAGCCTGAAGCAAATACTCACCAGCAACCGCACACCATACAACATAAACACTAACCCAGGAACCTATCCTTGCAACAAAGCCCAATGCCAGCTCTGTCCACATATTTATTCAAGTAACACATCATAGGACCTAATCACATCAGTCACACCATCAGGGGCTCGTTCACCTGCACATCTACCAATGTGATATATGCCATCATGTGTCAGCAATGCCCCTCTGCCATGTACATTGGCCAAACCGGACAGTCTCTATGCAAAAGACTAAATGGACACAAATCTGACATCAGGAATTATAACTTTCAAAAACCAGTGGGAGAACACTTCAACCTCTCTAACCACTCAGTGACAGACTTGAAGGTGGCAATTTTGCAACAAAAAAACTTCAAAAACAGACTCCAAAGAGAGACTGCTGAATTCGAATTAATATGCAAATTAAATACAATTAACTCAGGCTTAAACAGAGACTGGTAATGGCTGGGTCATTACACTAATTGAATCTATTTCCCTATGTTAAGTTCTCCTCACACTTTCTATGTGTCATCTCTATTATCACTTCAAATTTTTTTTTTCTCCTGCTGATGATAGTGCATCTCAATTGATTGGACTCTTCTAGTTGGTAGAAGAAGTGAGCTGTAGCCCATGAAAGCCTATGCTGAAATAAATTTGTTAGTCTCTAAGGTGCCACAAGTACTCCTGTTCTTTTTGTGGACACAGACTAACACGGCTGCTACTCTAAAACCTGTCATTAACTTAATTACTGATCCCTGTTTGCTGTGTTATGTGAAGGGGTAAATAACACTTCCTGATCCACTTTCTCCACACCACTCATGATTTTATAGATTTCTGTCATATCCCCGCAGTCTCTCTAATCTCTGTTATGAAAACAGTTCCATACTCCTAATCATTTTTGTTCCCCTTCTTTTTCCTTCTCCCAATTCTAATATATTTTGTTTTGAGATGGGGTGACCAGAACTGTACCATGTTATCAAGGTATGGAAGTACCATGGATTTATATAGAGGCATTAGGATATTTTATTTCTTATTAACCTTTCATAATGGTTTTCAACATGGGCAGTGGGTGGATTCCCATTCAGTGAGGCTAGCCCCTCTGGCCGCACACCTTCTGCCCAAGGCACACACCCCCTCTGCATCTGGAGAATCAATCCTCCTCCCATAGAAGCCTAGAACCTCCACTTCCCTTACACTGGAGCTCTGAGTCCCACCTATCTCCCTGTGTTTGGAGGAGCCCCGGGCCAGCCGGACCCTCCCAGCCATGTTGTGCCTCCTCTAATGGGACTCCAAGCTGTCCCGTGGGAAAAGCTTCTCTCTTCCAGAAGAACCTGAGCTTTTTATGTGTGTCATGCAAGTTCCAAGCAGCTGAGCAGCCGGTTGTGACACTACCCATCATATTCTTTGTAGTGATATCAAGCCTGGAGGGTTGCAAGTGCTTTGGAAAATACAATTAAAATTCAAAATGATCTGGACAAACTGGAGAAATGGTCTGAAATAAACAGGATGAATTTCAATAAGGACAAATGCAAAGTTCTCCACTTAGGAAGGAACAATCAGTTCAAAATACAAAATGGGAAATGACTGCCTAAGAAAGAGTACTGAGGAAAGGAATCTTTGGGTTATAGTAGATCACAAGCTAAATATGAGTCAACAGTGTAAGTGTGTTGCAAAATTAAACATAATTCTGGGATGCAGTAGCAGGAGTGTAGTAAGCAACACACAAGAATTAATTTTTCCATTGTACTCCATGCTGATAAGGCCTCACCTAGATTATTATGTCCAGTCCTGGGCATCACATTTCAGGAAAGATGTGGACAAATTGAGAAAGTCCAGAGAAGAGCAACAAAAATGATTAAAGGTCTAGAAAACATGACCTATGAGGGAAGATTGAAAAAAATGGGTTTGTTTAGTCTGGAGAATAGAAGACTAAGAGGGAACATGATAACAGTTTTCAAGCTAGGTTACATTCCACAGTTAGTTCCGCAATTTGGTATTTGAGTTCCTTCAGAACTCTTGGGTGAATATCATCTGGTCCTGGTGACTTATTGCATATGGTACTGTTGACTTTTTCTGTTTAATGCATCAGTGACTTCAATACCTCTTTCTTGAGTGATAACAGCTAATTTAGATCACATAATTGTATATGTATAGGTGGGATTATATTTTCCAATGTGCATTGCTGTGAATTGATCAAAAAATCTTGTGTCAGGTCCCCAAATAATCAAGAGATTGGCTCCAAAACCACAGTATTTAAAAAAATAATAATAAATTTGGAGTCTGTTTATGTGACTTCTGGTTTTCAGTCTTTAAGATGCTCTTGGGTCACATTGTTTGCCATTTCTGCACAACCATGAATGTTAGAAACTTACTCGCTGTTGTAATGGAAGCTGAGAGTTTCACATAATCACATGACTCTGGCAGCTGAGGCTTTAAGAAAAGAATATAAGAATGGCCATACTGGGTCAGACCAAAGGTCCATCTAGCCCAGTATCCTGTCTTCTGACAGTGGCCCATGACAGGTGACTCAGAGGGAATGAACAGAATACTTAATCATCAAGTGATCCATCCCCTGCAATGCAATTCCCAGCTTCTGTCAAATAGAGACTCAGGATACCATCCCTGCACATCCAGGCTAATAGCCATTGATGGACCTAACCTCTATGAACTTATCCAGTTCATTTTTGAACCCTGTTATAGTCTTGACCTTCATAGCATCCTCTGGCAAAGAATTCCACAGGCTGACTGTGAGTTGCGTGAAGAAATATTTCTTTTTGTCTGTTTTAAACCTGCTGCCTATTAATTTCATTCTGGTCACACAGTCCATCGGTGGCAGAGATACTGTTTCCCTCTGCCCTGGGCTACAAATCCCTGCATTGTAAGGAACAGGGCAGCCACAGACAGCTGCACAAAACAGTGATGGACTCACAGAATCACTGGCTACCTCAGGCGCAGCTCAGAGGGCCTTCTCCTCTTGTTCAGGCATCAGACATGCACATGCTGGTAATCAAGGCTATGCACATTCTTCACAGAAGCGGTGTGACCCAAACCCAGCTCCAAGTATGTGCTCCTAACTCTCTATTGGACCCAGACAACAGCCCTTCCCAGAGACCCAGCTATCCCCAAACTTGGTGATGCTGAATATTGGATGCAGCATGTGAGGTCTATTTCCAGCACAGAACGGCTCTCACTGCTAATGGATTGGGAGGGGATGAGGATCAGGCAAAGTTGCAGCCCAGCCAGTCTCTGTTAGGTCAGGCAATGCTCTCTAGATCCTTCGCTCTCTATCAGCACATCTTGATTCCCCCTCCTACTGCTGAGCTGTAGGAGAGGCCCAGAAATCCCTCATTAAAGGGGGCTGTGCTAATGACAGACCTCATCACAGGTGTGTTGGGAAGAGTTCAGGTTCTCCACCGGTGCCCCAAACTGTTCTTATGAGGCACACAGAGCTGAAATCTCTCTAAGTCACTTAGCACTGGCCCCAGTTATTGCGGCGTCTGAGCGCCTGCCAATCTGTAACACATTTCTCAGTACAACATCCCATGCTGTAGGACTGTGCTATTAACCCATTAGGTAGATCCCAAGGCTAGAGGGCACCACTATGATTACCTAGACTGACCACATGTATTGTACAGGCCAGAGACCTGTCTGAAATAATTCCTAGAGTGTTACTCTGGTTTTTCAGAGTGCCCAACAGGGGCAAATCTCCAGGCGGTATTAGGATTATATCAGTAGCAACACAGCAATTCTGTCAGATCAAGATTAAATGCAAGTAAGCATGCTCTTCTCTAGCACTACATTTTATTAGAAACAAGTGCACAAAAACCTAAGCAATAGGTTTAGAGCACCCCAGATCTTTACCTATATTCAGAGACTCTACAGAGTAGTTTATGCCAAACACCTCCCTGACAGGGAGAAAAGATCTCAGGAAATAGTTCCAAAGGACTGCTCCAAAGTGCATAATATTAACTAATCTTTTATAACAAACTTTATAACTCCTCTGTTGTTTCCAGCTTACTCTTTGCTGTATAAATTTGGACTATAAAGTAGTGAGTAGAAGGAGGGAAGATTGAGAGCTGACTGGATGATAGTGGACAAGCACTTTCACAGGGACGAAATACCAGCTACTAACAGGCTCTTTAATCTTGCAGGGAAAGTTATAACAAGAGCCAATGGCTGGAATCTGAATCCAGACAAATTAAATTTGGAAATGAGGCACACATTTTTAACAGCGACGCTGCTGAACCAGTGCAACACACTTCCAAGAAAGGTGGTGGCATCTTCTGATATCTCTAATCCAAGAATGCATACCTTCCTGGAAGATATCCTTTAGAGCAGGGGTGGCCAGCCTGTGGTTCCAGAGCCACATACATCTCTTCTGAAATTAATGTGTGGCTCTTTGTATAGGCACCAACTCTGGGGCTGGAGCTACAGGCGCCAAATTTCTAATGTGCCAGGGGGGCTCACTTCTCAACTCCTGGCTTGGTCAGAGGCCCTGGCCCCACTCCACCCCTTAACTCCCCCTCCCCCAAGCCTGCAGTGCCCTCACTCCCCCCTACCCCAAAGCCTCCTGCATGCTACGGAACAGCTGATCGGTAGATGTGGGGAGGGAGTGGGAGACGCTGATAGGCGGGGCTGAGTGCTCCTGGCAGTGGTGTGGGGGAGCTGATGGGGGGGCTGCTGATGTATTACTGTGGCTCTTTGGCAACGTACTTCGGTAAATTCTGGCTCCTTCTGAGGCTCAGGCTGCCTACTCCTGCTTTAGATGAACAACAGTTGTGCGCTCTTCAAACACAAGTCATTGGGCTCAGTATGAGGGTAAAAGGGGGAAATTCTGCAGCTTGTTCTATAGAGGAAGTTAGACTAGATCAGTGATTCTCAAACTTTTTTGATCACACCCCTTTCTTTGTGTCTGTGAGAGTTTACAGGCCCCTCCCCTGCCACACAGATAACATATGCTGAAATGTGCATACCGTGCAGTAGCAAACGGATCCATGTACAGATGGCAACAATTTTGTATAAAGCTGTGCAAGCTTAACAGAAATCCTCCAAAATTCTCAGTGCCGTCTGAAGACCAGATCTGTCTGGAGAAATCAGCTTTGCTAAAGCAGCAAAGAATCCTGTGGCACGTTGTAGACTAACAGACAGAATAACAGAATAGAATCATAGCTTTGCTAGTTATTCTTTTCTGTGGGTAAAATGTGCACAGGGAGTTTTTTTTCCCTCTAAAGCATCTCACACACACACACACCTCTCCGAATGTATTCCACACTTCCTCCAAGGGGGCCCACCTCCCAGTTTGAGAACCTCTGGACTAGATTATCTAATGGCTCTTTCTGGCCTTAAATTATATGAATCTGTGAATCATTGGCTTGAGTGGATCATTATCTTGCATGCAGCTTGAATAGGTTGCCTCTCTAAAAGCTGACAGACACTCAGCAAGGATAGATGCTGGCCAAGAAGAATCAAGATTGTCACAATAAATCCAAGATATATCGTCTTCCTACCCTCTAAACCAGGTCCTTTCCTGTCTTTGGGGAATCTCACAATTGCTCCACTCTTCCAGCTGGTAACATCACCCCATCCATGCTAAATGCTTATCACCAAGCAGCTCCGACTGGACACCTCAGTCTCTTCCCTTCGGATGCTTATGACCAGAGCCATACAGTCACCCCCAGCCTCCTTAAAACAAAACTTAGGGAAACCAAGCTTAGCCTAATTCTCTTGAAACTTAAAGCTTAAGGACAACAAGTATAGTCTACAAATAGTAGCACTCATCGTAGAGAGATAGAGTGGAAGAAGAAAGTGAGAAATGGAGATAGAGAAAAATGGAGAGCATGAAGAAGAAGAAGAAGATACTCTATTGAGGTAGGTTGCCTCTTTTATAGGGCAAATGCCGGACCTCCTTCCTCTTATGTCCAAATTTCATTCCTCAGCCACAGAAATGTTAGGGTACTCTTACCCCATAGGCTAGTATGTATGTGCGTATTGTTGACAGGTTTGTACACACATCAATCTCTTGTGGTGTACTTGTTAAGTCTGTGGGAAAAACCCCTATGCCATTCGTCATTGTCTATCAATATAAATAAAAGGTCATAGACATAGAGGTGGGTATTCATCTATTTAGGTAACAAGCTATAGGTCAACTTTCTGAGTAAAAGGTCTTAATGTAGATATGCTAACTTTGCTTTAGCTTAACATACAGGATATGGCCTGCAGGTCTCTTTTATTACAGCTAAACTTACTGTAATATAAATCTATAAACCTAATACAATACATCAAATAAAAAGATATCTATCTATCTATCTATCTATCCCCATCCACCCCATCTATCTATCTATCTATCTATCTATCTATCTATGCAAACAGGTTAGTCCTGTAGTTTACATGCCCCGTCACACAGGTAGGATGTAGGTAGTTAAGTATTTATGGGAACAGTGTTAACACCATTTTTATAAAGATGTTAGGCTGGGTCAGGCTGAATAATAGTAATGTTTTCAAAAGTGGGAATAGGTGAAATAACTTAATTCCCTATTGAATAAAACAAAACTTTGGTCTGTGACAGGACACTCCAAGGGACCATATTGGTACCTTTTTTTTTTTTTGGTCGGTAACTATGCAAAATTGGTTATTTCCAGTATAGGTCATCCTCGCCATTGGAGTCTTCGACTTTGTCAGCCTCATTAGGCATGATGATGATGAATTCCGTACTCTCTCTTCCAGTAGTTCATACAGAACAGTGTTTGTTTCAAACACGTTACACCAACAGATGTACCGAGATTCTTTTTAGAGCAACATCTGTGACACTTTTCAAGTCTGAGTTGGAATGCGATAAACCACTAGGGGAGGTGCATTAATCTGTTATATAGATGTTGTCTTCGAGGTGACCTATAGAATGGACAGCAACCAATTGCCTGTACACATCCTTGTCTGGGTCAAAAACTGGTAATGAGACCATACATGAGGCATACAAGGATTGTCCCATTATATAATCTTTAGAAAGAAAAAAACTGTCTTGGTTGGTATGAGGTGTCACAGATCCTACCTTTCTCATAGCACCCACTGACAAATGCTGGGATGAATCCAAAGCTGTGGATTGTTCCTTTTCCAGCTTTGGAAAACACTTGGGACAATCCCAACTGAATAGTTGTTCATTTTTAATGAAGTTAGGAACTTTTCCCAATTTTAAGGATTGTTAATGCATTAGTGATTGCTTTTACAACATATTCCCCATATGCAGAGCGTATTATTTACCTTAATGTTGATCCCTGTGCTGATCATGGTTTAAAGTGATCAGCTGTTCACTTTTACGTTGGGTCTCATTAAACAGTTGGTTTATGTTATACATATTATAAACAGTAAATTCTTCTTTTTTGTGGATAAGTTCTGGGTTGAATATAATCGTTCGTTTCTTTTGTGTTGATATGTTCTATTTTCCGTGCTCAGACAATTGAGCATGACTGTGTTATCTGGTTTTCTGGGGTTGTAAAGTTTAGTTCCAAATTTGTGATTTTGGCTCAGTCTTTCCCTTAGAGCAATGATAAGGGTGTAGCAAATGAGAAATATTAACATCCATTTTATGATTGCAAATTGCTGGTCTCCAGTTGTCGCGATTCTGTTGGATGCTGTTCACATAAGTCCTGAGGAGGAAGTTGCTCTTGCGACCTGGATGATCTATACAACTTTAACTGATTAATATGATAGATTTTGTCTTTATTATACTTGCCTCCTGTTATTTTAATCTTATGCACTACTGAACTGAGTTTATCAATGATTCAGAAGGGTCCAATTTATTGGTTACACAGCCCATGTTTTGGTGATTTATACAATAACAATATAAATAACAACTTTGCATGGTTTTTAACCTTCCAAGTATTCTCTTTGGTTTTTGTCAAAGTAAGTCTTTGCCTTCTCTAGGAGAGCAGAGTGGCAGCAGAAGTGGTTGTTCGATGATGACAGTTAGAAGTCCTACTGCACTGTCTGCTGAAAGCAATATGGCACCCAAAGGAAAAAAGGCGCAAAAAGATTGTCTGCCATTGCTTTCATGGAGGGAGGAGTGACTGAAAACATGTACCCAAAACCACCTGTGACAATTTTTTTGCTCCATCAGGCATTGCTCGCTCAACCCACAATTCCAGTGGGTGGTGGAGACTGTGGGAACAGTGGGATAGCTACCGACAGAGCAATGCTCTGGAAGTCAATGCTAGCCATGGTTCTATGGACTCACTCCACCGACTTAATGAGCTTAGTGGGGCAGGCACAATTGATTTTATAAAATTACTTCCTAAAAATCGACTTCTATACATTCAATATAAATTTGTAGTGTAGACATACCTGGAGATAGCCCTCAAAGTAGCTGAGTACCTAGAATGTATTTATCCTCCGGCCACCACTATGAGGCAGGACAGGGCTATTATCCACCTGTTCAGAGGCTCAGAGACAGCCAATGGTTTGCCCACAGGCACACATAAGAGCTGCTAAGGACCCCAGGCCACTCTGGGGAGCCCTAGACTCTACACTTTTCCTGAATCAGCAACCCTCACCATGGCCCAGCTCTGACTTGTGGTCTGGAGAGGGTGTGGAGTTTTCATCAGTGAAGAGATCCAGGGGATGAGGTGTTGGAGGAAGAGATGGGGCAGAGGAAGGGGTCATCATGGGAAGAATAATGGGTGGGGCCTAAAGAGGGAAATAGAGAAGCAGCAGGGTTGGTGCTCCTGCATGTGTCCCGCTTTTACCTTTTGAAAAGATGGTCACTCTACACTGAACAGGATGGGCTGGTACTGGAGACGTGCCTCTGCGGGGAGTTGAGGACCGTTTCCAACCATTTTCATTGCAGAACAAAGGGATGGTGGGAGAAGCGAATCAGGGCCTCAGTCTCTTTCCAGGACTCCTGTGTGTCAGGCCCTCGCTCGCACATGCCACTTTGCTCTGCCTCAGTGAAGAGGGAGCTCAGCATGTGTGTGGTGTGCAGAGCCATCAACAGGGCTGGGAGATGGGAGCAAGGTGCCTGAAGAGCTTCTCCTGGGTCTCCTCCATTCATCATGTGTCTGATATGACTCAATCACAAGCACCTGGCTGAGGAGGTAGGGGAAGGATGGGTGACCATTCACTTTCAAGAGCCCCTGTCCACAGCTGGTGCAGTGCTCATGGATCAAGCTGCACCCAGAAGGCTCAGGAAGCACCAGCACTGTGACTACAGAATAGCTCTGCAACTTTTTTCATGGCCCATGGATATTTAACCAAAGACAATGGGACATTGGCAGGTCATGTGTAATGGGAAAGAAAATCCACATCCCTTTTCTTTATTGAATGTATTGACAGGAATTCTGAGGTCAGAGCAGCCACCGATTCAGGTGTTTATGGGTCAACATGTAACCAGTCCCCTGGCTCTCCACAAACACAGTCACTTTGTAAATTCTGCTGCTGCCTTGGTCTCTTTCACCCAGAGCACCATCCTTCCTTACTAGGCCCTGTCCCATTGCTCTAGGTCTTAGACCCTGTCTGAACTTCTCTCTACAGAGTGCAGATTAGTAGTTCATGTCTTCTTGGGTGTAAGGATGGAATAGGTGCCCTCGCCATGGCCCATGTTTTTCACGGTCTCATGTGACCAGTGCTGGAGCCAGCTAATGAACTGATCCTTCACTTTTTGAATGCCATGATTATCCTTGCACGAAGGTGTTTGCTTTTCACACTGTACACAATTGGGTTCATCATGGGCGGGACCAACAGGTAAACATAGCCCATGAGAATCTGAAGCAAAGGAGAAGAGCTATTCCCGAATCTCTGTACTATAGACAAGCCAATCCCTGGTGTGTAGAAGAGGAGGACTGCACAGAGGTGGGAGATGCAGGTGCTCAGTGCCCTGACACACTCCGCATGGGAGGCAATGCTCAGCACTGTTTTCAGAATCATAATATAAGATAGCAGGATGAGCAGCGAGTCCAACATCGCTATGGAGACTGTGGCAACCAAGCCATAGATGCTGCTGACTCTGATATCTGAACAAGCCATCTTCATGATCTCTTGGTTCAAGCAGTAGGAACGGGAGAGGACATTGGCTTGACAGTATTGGGAACGTTTCAGGAGAAAGGGCAGTGGGAACACTACGGCAACCCCTCTTAGCACACACACCAGTCCCATCTTGGCTATTCTTGGCAGGGTTAATATGGAGGCATATCTCAGTGGGTTAGAGATTGCGACAAAGCGGTCAAAAGCCATCAACAAGAGCACAGAGGATTCAATGCCTGAAAGTGAATGGATGAAGAACAGCTGGGCTAAACAGGCATCAACGCTGATCTCCCTAGCGTTAAACAAGAATATACCCAGTGTTGTTGACATAGTGGCTGTCGATAAACCAATGTCTGTGACGGCCAACATGGAAAGGAAAATGTACATGGGCTCATGAAGGCTTGGATCTGTTTTTATAATGAACAGAATGACAGAATTTCCTACTATAGAAATAACATACATGAAGCAGAAGGGGACAGAGATCCAGAGATAGACATCTTCCTGCCCAGGTATCCCGGTGAGAAGGAACACTGCAGAATTGAAGTTGGTGTCATTGACAGCTGACATCATGTACTGGGCAGGTTCAAGGAATTTTGAACCTTTCCTCCTGAAAGGAAAAACAAGAGGAGACTAGATGATATTTAACAAGACATTTTTCTGCTCTCGGTTCAACTCTAGAGAGTCCCCGAAGCTCAAGGAAGATCAGCAAAAACTTAATCTTGGATTTACACTGCATATAAGAAGATGGGCACTCCCAGACTGCATCAGACCTGGAGTCCATTGAGCCCAGTATCCACTGGCCACTTTGAAATCCTTCAGAGGAAGCCAGATGAAGCCCTGCAATAGAAAGCCATGAGATGATCTGCTCCCAGGGAATGTTTTCCCATCACCCACTATTTACACATATTTTGTACTGTACATGAGGAAGGATTATAGTCCTTCCAAAACTTTTTAAAACAATCCTCACTATTGTAATTGGGTTTTCTGGTTACCCACATAAACATAGAATGCCTCTTTGAATCCTACTAAACTCTTGGCCCTGTTGATAACTTGTGGCTGGAAGTTCTGCAGTCTCCTTTAGTGCCGTGTGATTTTATAATTGTTACCTTCCCACAGACACCTTTCCTGTCCCTCCGGTTCTGAGTGTAGCACGTTGTATTATGCAATGAAAAGAGCATGGTAAAATCTGTCATTGTACTTATCTGCCTGTATTGAAGCTATTTATAAAAATGATTAATTGCCTTATTATATATTTTTTACTTTCTCCACTCCTGAGAGTCCAAATTATGCTGCTGCCTCTTTATAGCACACTAGACAAATTCCCAGGGCCAGGTTCTGATTTTAATAACAATGACTTCAACTGTGTCACTCCAGATTTACATGTGTAAATTCATTCAAAAGCAGGCTCTATTAACTTTCCCTTACCAAATCCTCCCGGTGATACACTCTGACCCCCAGAATACCTCCAAGAGAAGCTTATGTGCTTTGCCTAGCCAGTGTTGACTGAATCCAGAGAGTTGAATCATCCTACAGGCATCTCTTCATCCTCACAAGACCTGCATCCACTTCCCATGCAAGGGTCTGTAAATATCTGGCAAGTTACAAGCTAACACAGACTGTTACTTCAGCTGGATGGGGGAGGCAACCCAAATGGGTGAATAGTGCAAACACTAGGTTTGCACAAATATCAAGCTGAGTGTCCTAGTTACTTCAGCCATCTCTGGGTAAGAGATGACATGCATAAGTTACATACAACCACTATTACATTCCCCTTTCCTGCACCTCAGCTCTACTATTTGCTGAAACACAGACCAGCAGTTCTGTAGTCTCATGACATTTTGGAAAATCTTGCACAGGTATTGCAGAGGGATTGAGTGCTAGATTTGAGGTTGAAATTCAGTATGTCCATGGTAGCACTCTCTGAAATGGTGCCCATTCCTCCCACAGAACCAGGTGGACAGGCAGAACTGGAGGGTCTCAATGCAAGGATGAGACAATGGTGTAGGAAGGAGGGATTTAGAGTTATTAATAACTGGGGAAACTGTTGGGAAAGGGGGAGCCTATACAGGAAGGATGGGCTCCTCCTGAACCAAAAATGGAACCAAATTCCTGGCACTTAAAATTAAAAAGGCTGTGGAGCAGTTTTTTTTAACTGAAGGCTAAGGATATGATTATAGGTGTGCAGGCGCACGTGGTTCAGACAGAGACATCTGTTAGGGGAGGATCTATTAAAGGTGATTCCTATGTCATAGTGAGGAGAAGATGGACGATAATAACATATGGGTAGGATCTGATGAGAAAGAGTCAATTACATCATGTAATGGCAGACAGCTAAAAAGTGACCATTTTAAGTGCTTATATAGAAGGGCTAGAAGTTTAAATAATAAAATGGATGAAGCAAATTCCTCATATTGAATGAGGATATTGATGTAACAGGTATCACCGAAGCCAAGTGGAATGAGTATCATTAATGGGAGACAGTAATTCCAGGATACAAAATATATCGGAAGGACAGATCAGGTCTTGCTGCTGGAGGAATGGTGCTATATGTGAAGGAAAGGGTTGAAACAAATGATGTAATAATCTTAAATGAACCAAACTGGACCGTAGACTCTCTATGGATAGTAATTCCATGCTTGAATAATAAGAATAGAGCAGTAGGACATATACCAGCCACTGCCTGTCCAGGATATAGTGATTGTGAAATGCTCGGAGAGATCAGAGAGGCAATAAAAATAAAAAAAACCCTCAATAATAATAAGAGATTTCAGCTATCCCCACATTCACTGAATATAAGTTGCCTCAGGATGGGAGGCAGTGAGCAATGTCCTGACACCTTAAAGGACTGCTTCTTGGAGGAGGTAGTCCTGGAACCTACATGAAGAGAGGCAGTTCTGCAGTTCTCAATTTAGTCCTAAGTGGAGCATAGGATCTGGTCCAAGATGTAAATATAGCTGGACCACTTGGTAATAGTGACCATACTATAATTAGATTTAACATCCCTATGGCAGGGAAAACACCATAGCTCCTCAATACTGTAGCATTTCATTTCAGAAAGGGAGACTAAAGAAAAATGAAGAAGTTAGTTCAACAGAAATGAAAAGGCACAGGGCCAAAAGTGAAATTCTTCCAAGCTGCATGGAAGCTTTTTAAAGACAACATAATAGAGGCTCAAATTGAATGTGAACCCCAATTTAAAAAACACAGGGAGAGAACCAAAGAAGTGACTCCGTGGCTAAACAACAAAATAAAAGATGCAGTGAGAGACAAAAAGGCACCTTTAAAAAGTGGAAGTTAAATCGTAGTGAAGAAAATAGAAAGGAGCATAAAACCTGGCAAGTGCAGTGCAAACATATAATTAGGAAGACCAAAAAAGAATCTGAAGAACAGCTTGCCAAAGACTCAAAAAGTAATGCCAAAAATTTCCTTAAGTAAATCTGAAGCAGGAAGCCAGTTAACCAAAGGGGCCACTGGATGATCAAGTTGCTAGAGGAGCACTTAAAGATGATAAGGCCATTGCGGGGAAACTAAATGAATTCTTTGCATCGGTCTTCACAGCTGAGGATGTGAGGGAGATTCCCAAACCTGAGTCATTCTTTTTAGGTGACAACTATGAGGAAATATCCAACATTCAGGTGTCATAAGAGGATGTTTTGGAACAAATCGATAAACTAAACTGTAATAAGTCACCAGTATGAGATGGTAGTCACCCAAGAGTTCGGAAGGAAGCCAAATGTGAAATTGCAGAACTAATAACTGTTTCTGTTACCTACCATTTAAATCAGCTTCTGTACCAAAGTTTGGAGGATAGCTAAAGTGATGCCAATTGTTTTTTTTTAAATGGCTCCAAAGGTTGTACTGGCAATTACTGGCTGGTAAGCTTGACTACCAGTAAAATTGATTGAAACTATAGTGAAGACACATAGATGTATGTAATGTGTTGGGGAAGAGTCAACATGGTTTTAGTAAAGGGAAATCGTGCCTCAGCAATCTATTAGAATTCTTTGAGGGGTCAACAAGCATGGGAACAAGAGGGACCAGTGGGTATAGTGTACTTAGATTTTCAGAAAGCCTTTGATAAGGTGCCTCACCAAAGCCTCTTAAGTAGAGTAATCAGTCAGGGGATAAGAGGAAAGTTCCTCTCATGGATCAGTAACACATTAAAAGATAGGAAACAAGGGGTAGGAATAAATGGTCAGTTTTCAAAGTGGAGAGAGGTAAGTAGTGATGTTTCCCGGAGTCTGTACTGGGACCAGTACTATTCAATATATTCATAAGTGATGTGTACAAAGGGGTAAACAGTATCGTGTCAAAATTTGCAGATAAATAGCTACTCAAGATAGTGAAGTCCAAAGCAAGCTGTGAAGAGTTCCAAAGAGATCTCACAAAACTGGGTAACTGAGCAAGAAAATGGCAGATAAAATTCAGCGTTGATAAATGTAAAGTAACATACATTGGAAAATATAATCCCAGCTGTACATATAAAATGATGTGGTATGAAATAGCTGTTACCACTCAAGAGAGAGATCTTGGAGTCATTGTGGATAGTTCTCTGAAAACATCCACTGAATATGCAGTGGTAGTCAAAAGAGGGAACAGAATGTTGGGAATCATTAAGAAAGGGATAGATAATAAGACAGAAAATATCATATTGCCTCGATATATCTCCATGGTACGCCCACAGCTTGAATGCTGCATAAAGATGTAGTTGTCCATCTCAAAAAAGACATATTAGAATTGAAAAAGGTTCTGAAAAGGGCAACAAAAACTATTAGGGTTATGGAACAGCTTCCACATGAAGAGAGCTTGGAAAAAAATGACTAAGCGGGGGACATGATAGAGGTGTATAAAATCATGATTGATGTGGAGAAAGCGAATTAGGAAGTGTTATTTATTCCTTCTCATAACACAAGAAGCTGAGGGTCACCAAGTAAAATTAATAGGCAACAGGTTTAAAACAAACAAAAGGAAGAATTTTTTCACACAGTGCAAAGTCAAACTGTAGAACTCCTTGTCAGAGGATGTTGTGAAAGCAAGATTATACGAGGGTTCAAAAAAAGAAGTTCATGGAGGATAGGTCCATCAGTGGCTATTAGCCTGGATGGGCAGGGGTGGTGTCCCTAACCTCTGTATGCCAAAAGCTGGGAATGGGTGACAGGAGATGATTACCTGTTTTGTTCATTCCCTCTGTGGCACCTGGCATTGGTCACTTTTGGAAGACAGGATACTGAGCTAGACGGACTTTCGGCCTGACCCTGTATTGCCAATGTTATGTTCTGATGTTCTGCATGTAAATGTTAGAAAGAGCTTCAGGTCAGTTTCTCAGAGACAGTATTATACTATATTATATTATACAATACAGTGATTTTGAATGTCTTTTCATTTGGAGGCCCTAATAAATTTTGAACGGAGGTAGACAAAGTCTGAAGATCCCCAGTGGCCCGCAGACCCCAGGTTGAAAACCACTACTAGAAGGAGTACATAGTTCACTAGCACACAGTAACCACAACGCCTGCTATTCAGTCACAAATCGGGATTGCAGGAAGTACATTTCAAAGTCAGGCACATGTGGAACTTTGTTACCCATGTGAAAATAACCCGGAATCTTCAGAGACTAACAAATTTATTTAACTAACAACGCCTCATTGTTTTTGCTAATACAGACTAACACGGCTGCCACTCTGAAACCTGTCACATGAAAATAATCAATTGCTCTCTGACTGTTTCTGTCCTATATTCATAGAATCCATACAACCCAGGCACGGCATTGGGACAGACATGAAGCTGAGCAGCCGTAAAGAAGATACATGTTAAACCCAGTAGTTATATTGGGTTAACTACTGGAATGCTTATTGGCTGGATATGTTGGGTTCAGACAGGACGGCTCATCTTTGTTTAACAGCAGGCTGCTGGACAACACGCAGGAAGAGTAGCAACAGCTCAAGAAAAGCCATTTCTCAGTAAGTATACCAGGGAGGTTGGGAGACAACACCAGAGCTACAAGCTGGGAAAAGCCTATTTGCAGGCTCGAGCCCTGTTACACAGCTTGTTTTGCCAGCACTGGGAGTCTGTCCAGAGGTGGGGCAGCTGTTGCTAAGGAGCTCTTCAGACACCGCTGGGGAGGTCTCAAGGCCTTTGGCCTGATTAGGTCCCCATGAGAGTGCGAGGACTTGGGGTCAGAGATGTGCACAGACTGTTGTTTTAAAACTAGGGCTGTTGATTCAACTCAGTTACTTCATGCAATTAACTCAAAAGAATTAATCACAATAATCACAGTTTTACTCACATTCTTAATAATAGAATATCAACTGAAATGTATTAAATATTTAGGATAGTTTTTTACATTTTCAGATTTGTTGATTTCAATAAAAACAGAGAATACAAAGTGTACACTGCTCACTTTACATTATCATTTTATTACAAATATTTGCACCGTAAAAAAAACCAAACAGAATAAATCATATTTTTCAGTTCACCTCTCTATTATGGATGTGTAACTTTCAAGTTCACTCAATCCTACGTCTTGTTCAGCCAATCACTAAAAAGAAATTTGTTTACATTTATAGGAAATAATGCTCCAACTTGTTATTTACATTGTCACCTGAAAGTGAGAACAAGTTTTTGCATAGTATTTCTGTAGCCAGCTTTGCAAGATATTTACTTGCCAGGTATGCTAAATATTTGTATGCTTGGACACCATTTGAGAGGACATGCTTCCATGATGATGAGGCTTGTTAAAAAAATGTGTTAATTACATTTCTGACTGAACTTCTTGGGGAAAAAATTGTATGTCTCTTGCTCTGTTTCACTGGCGTTCTGCCATATATTTTGTGTTATGGCAGTCTGAGATGATGACCCAGCACATGTTGTTCATTTTTAGAACACTTTCCCTGAAGATTTGACAAAACACAAAGAAGGTACCAATGTGAGATTTCTAAAGATAGCTACAGCACTTGACTCAAGATCTAAGAATCTGAAGTGCCTTCCAAACTGTGAGAGAGATGAAGTGTGGAACACGCTTTCAGAAGCATTAAAAGAGCAACATTCCAATGTGGAAACTACTGAGCCTGAACCACCAAAAAAGAAAATCAACCTTCTGGTGGTGACAAATAAGCATGCATCAGTCCACACTGCTTTGGATAATTATTAAGCAGAACCCATCATCAGGATGGATACGTATCTCCTGAAATGGTGGTTGAAGCATCAAGTGACATAAGAATCTGTAGCACATATGGCACGGAAATATCTTGCGATGCTGGCTACAAAAGTGCCATGTGAACATCTGATCTCACTTTAGGAGACATTACGAACACAAAGCAGGGAGCATTATCTCCCGCAAATGTAAACAAATTTGTCTGAGCTATTGTCTGAACAACAAGTAGGGTTGAGTGGACTTGTAAAGCTCTAAAGTTTTACACTGTTTTTTTTTTGAATGCAGTTATTTTTTCTACTTAATTCTAGATTCGGTGAATTCTAAAAATAAGTGAATTGAAAACTACTATTCCTTTTGTTCCTGTTTTACACTCCACATATCAACAAGCAAAACTAAATATAAAGTGAGCACTGTACACTTTGTGTTCTGTGTTGTTATTAAAATCACTATATAGATTTAAATGAATGGTATTATATAATTTTTCAACAGTGTGATTAATTGCAATTTTTTTAATCATGCAAATAATCAGGATATTTTTTTTAATGCTTGACAGCTCTATTTATAGCCCAAAACAGCAAGTCTTTTGGCACCTTAAAGACTAACAGATTCATTTGGGCATAAGCTTTCATGGGTGGGGTTAAAAAAACCCCTTCTGCAGATACTATTTTTAAAAGTGGCTTATATCTCCTATGTTCTGCTTTTATTCCTACTCTTCAGATTAAAAGTTTTTGTGTCTAGAAGGCGGCTGGTCACTCGTTCTCCCACTACCACAGGCTCCCAACGGAGAACTACAGAAGCCGAACCCACTCTGACCTGTCCGGCAAGCACAGTCATTCAGCAGTGGCGTAGCCCAGGGCCCATCTGAGGACAGAAAGATCTGGAAATAATAAACACCTATGAGAGGGAAGCACAAGTGGTCATCTGGCACTCAGAGACCAGAGAGGCAGAGATGCTGGTTGCCTTTTACTCTGAGAGATATCTACAGCAAGAGTCTAAAAAGCCCTCAGACAGTCAGGCAAACAGACATATGATTCTATACAGACCTGTTACACAGAGCAACAAATGCTCTGAATTCCAGATTTACATTGACCAGAGAATAAACTTTTCAAATAAAAATACATTTGCCGATTAAATTTTGTAAGGACGAAAAAACTGAGGCAATTTAGAACAGAGTCATTGAATGTATTGGGTTTCCCCTAGCTCAGTCCCTGGCAGGATGAGCGTCCAGAGCACTGGTGCATCTTGGATCCTGACATGGGAGATTTGGGGTTTAATCACTCAAGGTCCTGGATCAGGGCATTCATTGTCAGATTTCTTGGTGACTGAGATCGCAAGTTCCCACATTTTGAGAATGAGCACCAGCATGTGGAGGATCCACAATCTACCGAATGACTGCCGTGCTCTCCAGCCTCCCATCACTGAGCACCCCGAAGCCCACGCTGCGTCCTCTGCCGCTCCACAGAGAACATCGCAAATAAAGGGCTTGTAGCCAATTCCCCTTCCACTTTATTTTGAAGATAGTGAAACCTGCCAACGTACCCAATTCCTGCTAGAAGGGACGTGCTGACACCAAGAGACCTTCACCCTAAAGGACAGAAGTCATCAGAGAGTTGCACAGCAGAATCTGTTCAGATAAGGAATGCAACTGTGTTTTATGAAGCATGTCTGCACAATTCCTTGTGGGGCCACTTGGTCATCAGGGAACCTCAGCCGCTGGGCTCAGTTGCACCAGCTTTCTACCACATAACAACCAATGGCAAACAGCAGGAGGCCAAACCAGGGATTGATTTGATCCCACCCACCTGTACTGCATTCCAAGCTGCTCAGGCTCATTCCTGGATATCTGAGTTCTCATCACTGTTCAATGGCCGATTAGCATCTTGGGTGGGTGGGAACCAAGTGTAACAATGATGCTGTCACACTTTGATCTTGCTGAAATAAGAAAATAAATCATAAATAATATAAGATCAATTTGTCTGCAGCAACCCTTCCCTGCATACAAACCCAGGGGGCAGACAAGGAAAGAGAGCGTCACAAAGATCCCTACATGGAAATTTCCTCTCAGATTGTTTCAGGGGGGGATTCCCTTCCTTCTCCGTGATGAGAAATGGAAAGAGGGCCCAGAATCCCCCAAAACAGCAAAGAATCCTCGGGCACATATTTAGACTAACAAAGTTTTGGAGATGAGCTTCGTGGGTGAATACCTATTCGATGATGAATGTAGGTGAAATTATCCAGGCAGGATATATATGTAAGCAAGCTAGAGAATACGAGGTTAGTTCAATCAGGGAGGATGAGTCCTGTTCTAGCAGTTGAGGTGTGAAACCAAGTGAGGAGAAATGCTTTTGTAGTCGGCAAGCCATTATCTTTGTTTAATCCTGAGCCGATGGTGTCAAATTTGCAGAATGAACTGAAGCTCAGCAGTTCTCTTTGAAGTCTGGTCCTGAATGTTTTTGTGCGGAGCGGCACCTTAAGGTCTGCTGATAGTGTGGCCAGGGAGGTTAAGTGTTCTTCACAGGTTTTATATTGCCATTCCTAACATCTGACTTGTGTCCATTTATCCTTTTCCGTAGCAGCGTCCAGTTTGCCGATGTACAAGCAGAGGGGCATTGCTGGCATATGATGGTGTACTACATGTGGTGGATGTGCAGGTGAATGAAACGGTGATGGTGTGGCTGATTGGTTAGGTCCTGTGAGGTCTCGCTGGTGTAGATGTGTGGGCAAGTTGGCATCAAGGTGTTGCATGGATTGTCCTGAGCTAGAGTATACGTGGTGCAGTGTGCAGTTACTGGTGAGAATATGCTTCAGGTTGGCAGTGTCTGTGGGCGAGGACTGACCTGCACCCAAGGCCTGTAAGTGTGAGGATCATTGTCCAGGATGGGTCTGTAAGATACTGATGAGCGTTGAGGGGTTTTAGCCATCCTGCAGCAAAAAAAACTCAGCCAGACTTCAAAGAGAAACTGCTGAGTGTCAGTTCATCTGCAAATTGACACACATCGTCAGGATTACAAAGGCTGTGATCCGGCAGGGTAGTATAGATGTACCCGTTCTCACACTTCTTTCACTGTTGGAAATGTGCCATCTTGTATCATTATAAATTTTTTTTTTCCTACTGATAATGCCCATTTTCATGTTCTCTCTGTATCCAGACAATAGCCCATTTTTCATGTTCTCTATCTATATCTTAATTCAATATCTATATCTATAGTATAGATATAATAGATTTATCTTCCTACTGTATTTTCTGTGCATGCATACTAATGAAGAGGGTTTCAGCCCATTGAAAGCTTATCACAAATCAAGTTTGTTAGTCTCTAAGGCCACAAGTATTCCTCATTTTTTGTCAAGAAGACAGGACACTGAGCTAGATGGATCTTTGGTCTGAATCAGATATAGCATTCTCTGTTCTTAGTGTTCACTGAGGAATGGGGCTGATGCAACAAGCCTTTTCCAAGGGCTCTCTCTGTATAGGGCTTCTGTAGCCACCTAGCAGACTTTCATGGTAGTGTACCCACCTCCCTCTGCCAGGACAGTCCTTTTTTTCCCAAAAGGAGAACATTTCTATTGTTTGCTTGCTGACTTGATCAGTTGGCAACAGCAACAGGCAAATGTCCACTTCTGTCAAAAAATTGGAAGTGGGAGTGGAGGAATGTTGAGGAGGCTAATGCAGATGGCAACACACTACAGGGGGAGAAGAGCTGGGGAGAAGGAGCCCTACAGTATTCCACTGAGAGCGTCTCCCGTTTCTCTTTGGGAACATAGTCACCTGAAGGGCTGCTGAGTGTGTGATGCTGTGGGGGCTAGTGCTGCAACTAGGGTGTAGTCCTGCAGCATGAGGGACAGAGGCTCATATTTGAGCTATAGAGCTGGGTTGAAAACAGGTCTCCCCCTCACAAACTGAAATGTTTCCTTTTCATCCATTTTCTTGGGTGATTTCATAGAAGCTGCATCATTTTTCTCTGAAAGCTCAGCTGCCATGACTTTGCCACTCAAGCTGCCTGGATCCCCAGAAATTAGAGCCTTTTTCTCCCTCTCCTGGATAACATAATGAAGGTTGCAGCTGGATGGAGTCTCTGGCTGCACAATGGGTACGGAAAGTTGAAACCTCCTGACCAGTCTAGGGCTGGGGTATATGTTCCATCAGCTACATAACCAGCCGTCCATCTCTAGTCACCCCCTCCACCCTGTACAACTCCCCTTCAGCAGATCCTGCAGGCAGCGTCTCCTGTAACAGGCCCTTGTAGACAATCTCTGATGAACCTGTGCTAGCAGGGAGCTGTAGAGGTCTAGAGCATTGGTGCTGCAGAAATTGTGAGTGGGTAGGCCTAGCTACCAGTGGATCACTGAGACCTGTGTCGTAACATTTGGAGCTCTCTGGATCCTGAGTCCCCTTTTCATTCCTTATGGAGAAGGGAAGACACTCACCACTGATCGAGGAAATTTCCTGTACTGAGCCTTGTGGAATCTCCCTTCTTGCCCGCACCCTGATTTGTAATGCAGGAAGGGGTGCTGCGAGAGAAAAATGTCTACACTATTATTGATTAATTCTATTTTATATTATTTCAGCAAGATCACGCTGTAGCGCATTATCATTACCACTCGGTGCCTCGAGGTAGCCTGTGACTATCAACCCATACAACAGTACATGACAAGCCGATTCCAGAATAACCTGCAGCGGCTGGCTCGACAGTCCATTTGGATTAGTAGCACACCACACATCCCTTGGTTTGGCCTTCTGGCAGTTTTGCATGGCTTCACAGCGTTTAAAGCTTGCTGCACATAGTGAGTCAAACAGCTGAGGTTCCCTGATGGGCGTGCCCCAAAGGAATGTGCAAACATGTTTCATAAATACAGTTGCCCGATCATAACAGATACTGCCTGTCTGCTCATGTACCTCTTCGTTGACTCCTTGTCCTTAGAAGGTGAAACCTCTGGTTCAGCAGCTCCCCTTCAGCAGAATTGGGTACGTTGCCCAGTTTCATCTTTTAAATGAGAACTGAAGAGGAAAAGAGCAGTGCTGCTTCATTTGATGGAGTTGGAAGGCAGCAGCACTAAGTATCTTGGGAAACCTCCCCCTACATTCTGCCCAATACCCCAACCCACAGTAGAGTTATTCCAAGTTACAACAGAGCCGAAATTCTGTGCCAATCTGTGAAGATGCTGAGTCAGTTTTGGTTCAATCGTGTTAAATCTATATCACCACATCCGATTTGCTCTAGTTGCTCCATAGAGGATTCACTAACCCTTGATGGCGTTGCTGTATATGCCAGGAATCAGCTCAAGGAGGGCTTCTACCACAATATATATCTTGCTCTATGCTCTCAAAGGATGGATTTAGTCTATCATGGCCTCTCTCAGTGACCGCACTGAACCCTGACTTAGAGTAAGGGACCAAAACCCGATGAAAGGTATCTTTTGCTATTATCAATAAAGGGCGTAGAGGAGGATCCGCTTTTTGCCGGATGTTCTGGTGTTCTGTTTCAGGGCGCAACGCTTCAGATGGAAACCCAGACATACTAAGGAGACAGTATCTCAAGCTTATGTCAGACATGTCGCATAATTGTAAGTAAGAGGATCCAGGCGTGGTCTTTATGTTTATATGTTATTTAATTGTTTACCTCTATGCCATTATGTGTTATGGCTGGTTTATATCCATTATGTTTTATAGCGAGTGAGGATAGTAGTTGATTATCTATGGGGAGATCATGGACTCTCATGAATCTCTCGTAATGTTCCACACTGAGTTCCAGTGTCAGATGCACCGCGTGCTCGTCCTCCAGTAGTATCCTGAGACTAGTAATTTCAAGAGGCCAGGTAATATATTGTCAACATATAGAACAAAGTTTAGCACGAATATTTTATGTGTTACTATTCCAATATCTCTATGTCAGCTGTCTCATGGTCAGAGAACCTTGAGAATGTGATTCTTTCACTATCCGTTTCCCCTTTTTTGGGGGGTTAAATATTATATTCACTACCTATGTTGTATGCTTCGTGTGTTCGTGGGAGCAGGTGAGGGTAAGGGATGAGAGAGGGCTAATTTCGTACATACCCTGGTGGACTGTTGCTGGTTTAAGTGTACCCGGTCTCACTAGCTTCAGAGGCAGTATACTGAGGACCGTCATATGTGGTCTTCTACAGAGTGGAGGCATTAGGTATTGTACTTTTCAGTTAACAGCACATGTTCTATGTTTAATGTAATATCTATAAGATGCACTGTTTAGTTCTTGAGTCGAGTCCCCACCAAGGTGATAGTTGGGAGGGCTAGTATGTGTGACTCCTCCAAAACACACTATATTTTTGGGTGGATGGGCAGGCTATCAGATCTAAATGGTATTATAGCTTAGAGGTTTGCATAGTCAGGTACCCCAGTTGTTTGTGTGGAACGACCATTACCGTTTTTATTATTCGGAAAACTAGCTGCTTAACTCACCAGGGGATAGATCACGACATAATTCTTGAAGGTGCCTTGAGCCCAGTCTGTACTCGCAGAAGATAGAGACTAGTAGCAAGAGGATAGGCCACCGGACTATCATGACTATTCCCATATTTACCGTGCACGTATGTGAAATGCTCCCAGACAATTTTGAATCCTAGCAAAACATGCTCAGCAGGTTTTATAGATTTCGGAGTAAATCTTCGTGCAGAGAGCATTACCTGCTAGTACATTACCTTGGAGCATAACATGGATGCTCCCTCATACAAATATATATATTTCGTGTCATAGCGCAACATCAAATCCTCCGTGTGCTCCTCGTTATATATGAGATATACAAAAGTTGAGTGCTCTCAGATGTTCTAGGTCCTCTCGGCTTCTATGAAATGTAGTCACGGCGGTGTTCATCCTGAAGAATCGAATGCTTCCCCCTAGTCTTTCTATTGGTCAATGAGGTAGATGAGCAACTGATGGAACATTGGATTTGCTCGTTTTAGAGGCATTGCGTTGAGCCCTGGCATTATACCCTGACTGCAATTATCATCCAAAGTAATTAGTAAATTCTGTTATTCATTGGTTTTGTGCTATTAACTCTTTGTCACTGAAAGGTTCTATGATACTGTTTCTCTGGGTGTATACATGCAGGAATGTAAGCCGCTTCTTTCTTGCTATCTCGGGGGCACAATTAATATCTGAGATTACTCTACTGGGCTAAATAAAGTGAAGTCGACTATACGTATCTCGAAAGGGTACCCTGTAAGACGGGAAACCAGCATAGTTAGCAAACATGCGATGTCTCAGGACGACAATAAATTAAAGCCATGCAATAAGAAGGAGTGAAATATGCGGACATAAGTGGAGGACGATGACTCGTAAATTCGTGTAATCCTTGTGTATATGTGTTGACGATCAAGTAAACCCATTATGGAGGGCTTTGCCTAAGATTATAATCTCATAGCAACATATATATGTTAAGGGTGAATTGTTCTTATGTGTCTCATTGGAATTTGGAAAAGAGAATGCACATCAGTCGCAATCGTTGTGTGAATCTGTTTACAATAGTTCCTTATTCGCGACAAGCGTGACTCCTCCAATGCTTGTCGTCCTCCACCCTATACTGTTGGGTATGTGGTGTTGAACGTTACGTTGAAGAGAGAACAGCGAACAGGAGGAAGGAATCTGGTCTCTATCCATGGTGTGTTTTCACCAAATGGGAACTAAGGTGTCGAAACATATCATGTTATATGCGATTAATCTTTCCACGTATTAGATTTCAAGATTTGCTTCTCACCCCAATTAGTGTTCCGTGTTGAAGGGATAGCTGGTGTATGATTCCAACAGCTCCACAAGGACTATTGTATGAGACGAACACATTATTTCGCGGCATAAAGCGGTAGCGATTAGGCCTAAACATGCCCCTGCAGTTTATATCTGTTGAATCATGGGTAGAGCTTAATTTCTTCTGTAGTGCCTGGCAACCAATGGATAACTTAAGTGCAGTTATTGAGCTTCACAGGGATGATCTTCCTCTCAATGTGACCGCTCCGTAGATAGGCCGTAAAAGAACATTCAAGTCCAGTGGAACAAATGTGCGAGACCCAGGGCTATATATATATAAACTCTTTGCAAATAAAATACTTGAATAAAAAGAAGATATCAGGACACAAACCCGTATAGCAAAGTAATTGTTTTGGTACTGAACTGTGTATCTTACTTACTCATCAGAGTAATGCTTAAGCCTAGCACAAAGGCAAGTGAAAACCTAGTACCACTCAATCTCCCAAAACCTCCCTCGCCCAAGGAAGTGTGGCTAAATGTTACTGGCTCAGGGGCCCGGTGTGCGTGACTGAGGAGGGGTTAAATTATTATATGAAAGTTACCTGGGTTAGTCTCTTTTGTTGAAACTCCACTAGTGAACTTGCACATGAAACAACTGCTGTCTCTGGAGAGCCGCAGAAGTTAACTGGCTCATAGTGCAGTGGCTGTCTTGTGCAGTTTTCCTGCATGATTCCAGCCGCGCTCTGAGAATGAAGAAAGCGAATATGTAGATTAACAGATAAGTTGAAAGCAGAAGAGGCGCTGCTACATACTGAGCAAATCAGGACAGCATCCAAAGAGGAGACCAAGTCTGAACATGATCTTGGTTCAAGGATCATAACCCGTTTAGAAACGATCAGATCAGAATTGCAATATTGGGCCTGTTACCAGGCAAGCGCTCAATTGTTAGGAAATAACATAGACTTCCATTTCACAGAATCAAGCCAGAAATTATAACCTCTTTTGTAAAATTGGGCTGATTAATTTCTGGGACAAATAACCTGGCTATTTGTACACTTATGCGGAGGAGTTTTGTTCATATGATAGTTCTCACCCAACCATTAGGGTAGCTCTCTTCTTGTCTCAAACTTACGCGCTGTACAATTCTCTAGAGGTGGCTAGAGCAACCATACGAGAAATTAGACACTATAACTATAAAACAAGAGCATTAACAATAACTAATTGTATGCTTATTGGGTTGCCCGGACATATCTTGTCCATCCTCTGCATAGCAACGCTTACCATATAACTATCATCAGGTGGTCTCTACACTTGCTACTCCAAGCGCAACGCCCAATATGTGAATAGCTGTTTTGGGACATCTTATTTCTGATCTCCACTCGGACACCTTCGCCCTGGCAGGCCTCGATAAGAAACTCAAATCCGTTATTGACTTGCTTATACACAACGAGATGAAATGAAACGTGATCCCCCCACCTGCTCTCCACTCTCCAGTACTCCCTCCTCGAGATGGTAGGCCATCTCTCTGTAGACAAGAGAAGAAAGATTATCGACGCCATAATCATGATCACACTACATATGTGTTATGGTACATATACACTCCTTCACATGTGTTCGCCTCTCACACACTAGAATAAGCCATGACAGTCTTACCCCATAATAAATGGGATACAGAGAATGAAAAATCATCATCCCTACTTCTGAATATAGTTCATCTTATATGATTAGAAGAATAGTGGAGGAATATAGTAAGGTTAGAACTTCTTGTAACTCTTGCCTATAGCATGTGTGACTCTAGGGTATCCACTCAGCCTCACTTACAGACATCCAGGCAAGCCTAATCGCGATGCCTGACCACAAGAGAGTTAGTAGCCAACTTACATATTTTTTTCGACTTATATAACCTATCGTTCAGGACACGACAGATCGTATAGTTTAGACCAGTCCTACTAATCACTGGACTCTAATTGCTATGTCAGCGAAACATGTAAGAAACAATAAAAATGAAACTTAAACCGGCCCTTCTTACTACTATGATTATATCAAAATGTCTTGTAGTCAAAGTATTTATTTATTAGATGTCTGCGCTCTTCTCTCAGACCCTACCCTCGCTAACTGGGTAGTACCACAAAGAGAAACCCAAACCACCGGACGAGCCGCTCCCCCTGTGTCTCATCTCACTCGACAGAGGTATTAACATGTGTAATTAAGTGCTCTCTGGCACCTCTGCTTTGCTCTCTAGTAGTTATGACGTTCATGCAATACTGAAACCTATACGAGGAGGTAGATACAAAGACACTTATTAACCCTTTCAGCCTTTAATCCTTTAGATGGAACCTCTGTGCGTGGCGAGGAAATACCCTGCAGGCTGATTTGCCGAGGGGTTCATGAACCTCGATAACTCGCAATCCGCGCTCCAGGGTATATGCTGCAACTGTAACATTGATAACTCTGGGTGGTATATGGGGGCTAGTATCTCTAGGTACGGGAGCTGGTCCCTCATACGAAATATATGTAGGCCTCCGACGCTATGTTCGCGAGACACAGTGGCGATCCACTCGACCAGCATAAGGAGTCCTGAACTTCCGATCGTCTCTTATCTCTAATAGATACGAACTAGTCTCTGAACCATGAGCAAACGTACGCACCCATGGACTGACATATATAGAGAGGGGTTACGGACGACACTCAAGAGATGCACCCAAAATGGAACAATGAACATAGGCTCAACAAACCACGAGAATTGTATTTTTTATCGTTTTGTAACATGAAGGTGAGCAACATTTAATGTACAAGCAGAGGTCTATGGGTATGACTCATTAGGTTTCTACCAGTGTACATCCGGGAGCCTTTAGATTATCTCTTATGGGGATGGCGGAAAAATCCTCCTGCGATAATTTAGAACTGCGTTCTAACTGATTCAGTTCAGGTGTCCTTGGTACATTCACACCTTCCAATCGTAGATCACAAGTCCCATATGCGACCTGTGCAATGCGACTCTAGTACGAGCTAGTTGACTCCGTATGAGTGCAGACTCATCCTTCCCCTCAGTTGGACAAGCTCCATAGATGGCCATAGACCCAATATGATAGGGGAGAGAGAAAACAGAATAAAGAAGGTCCTGCGCTATATGGTATATGCGTCTAAACTGGAGCAACTGCAGCCCTCTTGGCCAAGAGCTTAAAGAGCTTTCTCTATCTTCCTAGAGGATAATGCCGAAGGAATACTTAGTTCAGAAACAAGTCTCTTGGCTTTGTTGAGAGTTATAGCCTTAATTTTGGTTCCACGAGAAATGTGATGTCCTGCCCGTCTGATAGGACCAGAACCGACGCCGTTGGAGCACGTTGACAC
The DNA here is from genome assembly GCF_003597395.2 of Chelonoidis abingdonii. NCBI lineage: Eukaryota > Metazoa > Chordata > Testudines > Testudinidae > Chelonoidis > Chelonoidis abingdonii. Next base: position 40,673 of record NW_027424744.1, read on the forward strand.
TCTTAATCTGCCAACATTCCATGCCGCCCTTTAACACTTCTTCAGGGCGCACAACCAGCCCTTCTTGATCACTCCTCCTACTCTAGTTCAAAATGCTAAGAGTGAATAATCCACCTTATCATTTTCAAGAGAGTGTGCCACCATATAGGTGCATCTGCCATCTAATTATATCTTCAGTTCTAGCCCGCCGTCCGCATATACAATACTTAACGTCGGGATATGCAGGCAAATACGCGAGAGACAACAAAAAGAGAGGATCTTCCTCTTTGGATGTACAGAGATGGTTGACCAGGTACGTCTCTCGTCATACTCCTCACTCTCAGTTATATATGTTAACTACACCGTATTGTCTCATGTAAGTATGAGGTGTTTCGGTACAGGGTAGAATCAGAGAATCCCATAGACGGAGCTCCAATAGGGATTGACCATCATCCATGTAACTCATCTATGTATTTTCCCCTATTCTGAGATATAGTCATTTTATAGAAGCTTTCCTGTTGCTCATGCTCTTCTAATCTGCCTAATATTAACCAGCTGCTTGACCAAACGCCGCTCCACAACTTCCGCCTCTTCACTCTTCTAGTGGACAGGCACAGCACACCAACTTGTCTAGGACCTCGTCACACCAAATATACAAGTAAGGACAGATGAGATTCCTTTCAGTAAGAATATATGACTAAAGGGGTCGTAGCGCCAAGATGGACAGGCTGCCCTAGTCAGAGAATTACCTTGCCCTTCGCCCAAAAGGGGGAGTGGTTACAGGTGGGAGGGGGCGCATAAGCAGAGACACGCATAATTTTTCAGGTATGTAATTGAGCTGCATTTGCGAACGCAAAATTAATTCAAGGTAGCCTAGAAAAGTTGTTCGCGGAGAACGCTCAATCTCCTACAATAACACCTTGACCATCTGTAGTTTCCAAAGCAAAACTGTATAGATGTAGCGCAAATAATATAGTCCCTTGATGAGAAGTGCTAGTGCGAACAGCTAGGCACATGGCAATCACATGGTTGATGTGTTATCCAGTGAGAGGTTAGCAAGGCATGAAATGGGAAAGCTCTTTAAATTTACGTGCATTGGGATCCAGGCAGGTGCAGGTGGGCAATAGTCATTTGGGCATTGGGCGTGAGCTTTTTCAGAGAAATGAGCAAGCTCTAGAAAACATCACCCAGAAAATGGAATTGAAAGGAAACACTTCAGTGTGGGGTGGGAAGCCTGGTTCTCTATATCACACGATAAGACCACGCACTAGTGCAATTCTGAGACTCCAAAATTACTCTTCTTCAAGATTGTTCCTTAATTTCTATATGAACTCGCCATAACAGCTGACGTGGCCACAAACGACGCGCATGCGGTACGAGGCCAAGCAAAACCTCAGTGCCCGATCCAATGCACATTCAGCACTTCAGCAGCCCCGTACCAATGCAGGGGCTAAATGGTCACTAGAGACAGATATAGAGAGAGTATGCAGTCCGGTCCCTCTCCAAGTGAGGAAATAGTTGTATATGAAGCTAACTGCTCCACATTGGAAAAGTGCCACTTACGTTCCATGCCACGCACTGTTAGGAGGTCAGCGGGATTATAAAATAGGATATATATTATTTTGACGCTGCTACTACACCACCTCAGAAGAAAGAGACTATTCCGGTAGTCATATGTGCTCGTGACCTCAATCATACTCAAATCATCACAATGACCAGTGTGCTCGACAGATCTATGCAATGTGTCATCTAAAGTATAGACACAGCTACTTAATAATGCAAATAGTCAGCCGCAGTAGAAGCAAACCAGAATAGAAGAATAACTGTTATGTGGAATGAAATAAAAAGACAGGAACATGAACTATTCATGCCTAGCCAACTGATATATATAAATCCGATACTACTACGCCGCAGTACCTGAAGACCCATAAGCTCGTGTAGAAAAGCTGCATGTGTGCAAAGATCTACTGGATTGGCCTGCTGTGGATAGGGGAATGTACTCCCACTCCAGCCCTCTGTTGAAAGATGATTGACCATCTTATGGCACGGCAGGTGTAGGCCCAACTGTAATACAAAAATCCAACGGCAGCAAGATGAATGGCATAATGGAATGAATTTTCACGACTGAGTGTGCCCAGACGTTGCGTCGCATGAAAAGATAGCTGTGATCCGGTGATACTCTAGAGCCGCAAAGGAGTGAGACACAACTACAATCAGTGTTGGGGAGGCAGACAGCAGCGTGTGAGAGCAGCTAAAGATAGTGTGTGTGTGTGTGGCTGAAAAGAACAGGTCTCATGATACGCACACAGAGGGAAACAGTAGTATCAGGACTACAAATTAGAATATCTGTTATACATCCTACTAAGATTAAGATATTAAAGACCACATAGAGGAACGAACCATGGAAAGAATTGAAGCCCATGATTTAATAAAAACGAGGTGCAAGAGAACCTGACGGTATCCCCTATCAATTCTACTGCAGTACGTAATAGAAAAAATATTGCTTCGAGTGGTGGTAAGAAGGCAAAAGGCAAGTGTGTAATAGAGACGAGTAAACTTGATCACTACTGAGTCGGCACTGAACAGCGTATTTAGATCGATATAGTCAGAGGATAAATCGGGGCAAAGGACTGCCTGGAATTCCTGCTTGTGCCGGGGCTCTGACAGACCCCCTGGAAGGTGGAAATTCACGATGCAATTAGTTATCGCTAAGGCCAAATTCAACTCGGCAGCAAGTCTCACGAAAGAGCATCTCCTCATAATAATATCTCTATGTGATCCCTTCCTCAGTTGTGGCAGCAGTGAGAAGAGCTGCCAACAGATTATGGAATAGAAGAAAGGGGGTCAATTCCCCAGGAATGCCAGAAGGGAGTGCCACCCAGTTGAGGAGTAGATTCACCTTCGTTGACACCTGCTCCCTTCTCCAAAAAAAGATAACATTAGAATTGGGAAGATACAGGAAGGGCAACAGCAAGTTTTAGGGTTATGGAACAACTGCCATCTGAGGAAGAGATAAAAATGACTGTGGACTGTTCAGTTAGAAAATAAATGACTAAGGTGAAGATATGATAGGGTTCTATAAAATCGATGAATGGGTGTGGAGAAAATGAATAATGAAATATTTTTATGACGCCAAAGCTCCACTCCATAACACGCAAGAAAACAAAGAGGATTCCAACATCTCAATCGACCAATTTAAATATCGATTATGACACAGACTCCTAACAGTAAGAATACTACACCTCAAAATAGCGCATTGGTATTTCTTCACCAATGCAGCGCAGTGTCCACCGGTATTAGCTCAAGTGCAAGCTGCCAAAAATCTCTTGGGATGAGAAGGCCCCCAAATCAGCCCAGTTAAACTGGCAATTTCCATTAACAAGAAGCCATTAGGGTCATAATTGTTCCATGCGAAGGAAACTAAGACGACTCCATCAACAGATGACCGCTTTATCACATCTTACGACACTCAAGTGCGACCGGTCAGCGACCATTAGCAGACCCACGTGCCTCTCTGAGCCGAAGATCCAGGCCCCCCGTCCTTCAACAACACCTTCACTGTGAACTGCCAGCAAAATCGCACCAACGACAATGCTGTGATAGCCATGATCAGTAGATAAGGGATTCCAGCTCATAGATGCCTCGGCCTCGTTGCTACTCGGTGATCCATATCGCGCCTACTGACAAGACAGCTGCCACGGTACTAGGCAAACTGGACCCAATCCATGTATGTCGAGGAAGGACAGAATTGCAATATACAAACCTTGTGCCGAGATAACCGGTAAGCTACCTGCAGACACTATGTCCAGAAATCTCTAATTCAGGTGCAGTCAGAAAAACTCTACAATCAAGGAAACTGCCAGCGTCATCTAGTCAAAATCTATCCACCATGCTCCTGGGTTAAAAGATAAATATATCGTTATGCGCCGAATACTAAAGCCATTCTCTTCCTGTTTTATGTAATTGCCAACCACACTTCCAAACCACCCTTTGTTAGGGATAAGTAACCGGATTGGCCATCATTTTCTAGAAGCTGTTATTATCTCTCCCGGTTCTTGTAGAGATGAATGAAGTTGGTGATCTCTCTCCGATGAATAAGGCTAGTAACTTTGATTAATATGCAATACATCGTCTCAATAAAGTGCCCATCTCTCAGGGAATCCCCAGTCCAGCCATTGAAAGGGAGAATGAGGAATTTTTCCACCACAACATGGGTACGCTAAAATTTACGTAATTGCCACTATTCCTATTGAAAAGACGCCCGAAAGATCACCACACGTAGCAATAAGGCAGGGTACACAACTATCTACTTGACAGATCCCCAGCCAACCCCCGGAACTAGGGCTTATGAGCCATATGCTAAGCATTGTTTGTGAAATCGTTTTTTCACCAACTCACCATAATATATGTTTTTACATGGGATCCTATTGTTGAAAAACGCTTGAGGTATGAATTTGACCACATATTTCCGAGACGAAAATGGAAATACTTTGCGCCCTTAGTGATTATGCTGATTATGTTTATGCGGTCTTGTTCTGTGGTCTCGTCTTTCATGCTCTACGACAAAGGAAGGATTCCCCGGCTCACCTGGGCAACACAAATTTTCTCGAAAGGAATGCACTATTACGAGTGCACAGTTCTTGCTCACAGGGATTCCTTGTGAGCAATGGGAACTTTCTTAGACAGCTACACTAGACAAGCATTGTTGCTTAGCCACCCTAGAGAGAATTATAGGTAATGCACAGAGGAAGAAAGGGGGTTGCTGGAGTAAGATGACATATGAATAATCTGAAGTGCGTTTCAGTAAGTGTATTTCTTATTGATCTATTTGTATTCTTAATTTCAGCAAGATCAAAGTGTGACAGCATCATTGTTACCATTTGGTTCCCACCACCCAAGGATTGTACTAGATCGAGAGCATCCACGTGGAACTCGACGCTTGAAAATGACAGTAATGTCGCTCAGATTCCAGGTGAAGAGAGCCCTGTAGCTAGTGCTTGGAAACTGAGACAAAGGATACAGGCGGTGTGGTTTGGGATTCAACTACATATCTCCACTGGTGATTTGCCTCTGCTGTTTCCCTATTTGGTTGTGTTATGAGGGGGTTAACCGTGGTGCAAACTGAGCAAGCGGCAGTTCCCTGATGGACCAGTGGCCCCCAGGGGAATTGTGCAGGACATGCTTCATTAACAGTGTGTGTGCCTTGGTTGTGTCTGAATGGATTCATGCTTCGCAGACTCATGTGAAGTTGACTTCTCATGTGCACATTTTTATTGCGCTAGACCATAGTGTGCTTCCTGGCTCACAGCTCCTTCAGCAGAGGACAATTGGGATACAGGTCTGGAAGGTATGATCTCTTCACTAGTGTCTTCAAAAAGTAGCGGAATGTCGATATGTAGGGAATTAGTCTACAAGCCATATGTGTAATATATTTGCAGATTTTTCTGTGGGAGGACGGGCAGAGCGGACTCAGCTGGGCTTTGTCGTGGATGCCAGTGATTGGGCTGGCGGGAGAGCAGGTCATAGGTGACATTCGGATCAGATTGTGGAAATTCCAAGCCTCCTTTCAAGTGCTGCTACGTTCTCAACACTGATTGAGCTACTGGAGTCTAGCACCAAGGATGGGACGGAGGACTGTCAAAGTGACCTCGGGTGATTAAAACCCAGATCCTCCCGATGTTGGAGGGTAGTTCTCAAGATGACACCATGTGGAACTCGTGTGGTATTCTGCCGAGGGACTGAGACTGGAGGGGGAAACCCCATACGAATATCATGGACTTGTTTTCAAATTGCTGCCTCAGGTTATTTCTTCCTAGAAATTTAATCGCAAATATGTATTTTCATTTGAGAAAGGCTTTTTATTCTCATGTGTCAATTGAAATGCTGGATTCAGAGCTTTGTTGCTCTGTTGTATAACAGGTCTGTATTTAGAACATGTTGTTCTGTTTCCTGACTGTCGTGAGGGCTCTAGACGTTCTTCCCTGTGAGAATTCATCAGAGTAAAAGGCCAACCGGCATCTCTGCCCCCTCTCGTTGAGTCCTTCTGAGTGCAGATTGACCACTTTTGTAGCCTTCCCTCTCACTTAGGTTGGGCCTGAAATCCATGATCTTCCTGCTCCTCAGATGGTGGCCCTGGGCTAACTGCACACTGCTTGATGCATGATAGCTTCCTGACCCCAGACAGGTCCAGAGTGGGTTCGGCTCTGGGTAGGTGGCTTCCCTTTGGGAGACCTGTGAGTAGGTGGGGGGGTGGACGTGGAGTAGCACCAGCCAGTTGCCTCAAAATCTGTTAATTCTGAGGGGCATATCGATGGTAATGGAAAGCAGACATGTAGGAAAATAAGGCCACTTTGAGAATAAAGGTATCATGAAGAAGGGTTTGTTTTTTTACCATGGAAGGCTTCATGCCCAAATGAATCTAGGTTAGTCTTTATAGGAAGCTGGCCAAAGACGTTGAGTGGTTTGGGACTTATTTGGAAATAGGAGCCCCTGGTAAGCATTTAAAAAAAATATCCTGGGATTATTTGCATGGATTTTAAAAAATTGGGCCAATAATCACCACCTGTTGGAAAAATTTATATAATACCCATCAATTAAATCTTATTATAGGTGATTTTAAGCATACAAATGTAACCCAAGAACAAACCAACAACCCCGAGGTAAGACAGTCTGCTCACTTTGGTTATAAAAATTTACAGATGGAGTGGTGAGGAGTTGCATGTGTATGATTAATTTAGATACGGTTCGAATGGAGCGGGATGGAAGACAAGAATGATGAGACCGTCCTGAGTAGCAGAGAGGAGCAGGTCAGTAGTGGCGATTTCAAAAGGGAAGGGAGATGCCACCCCATAAGTATAACTATGCATGCTCTCAGCAATAGATCTGCAGAGCAGTCCTCATATTAAATGTCATAATGAAAATTACATTAAATATGTTCGCAATTATACCTATACTAAAAATTTTTGCAACAAATGTTTTGCGTAATTTATGTGGTCAGAGCTGATGCTGCCTAGCAAACTGATTTAATATGGCCGGCACGGGCTTTTTCCGAATTTATTAAGTCACAAAATAATCATTACAACCGTGAAATATAACGTTATTCATAACTAAAATTTTTTAAGTAAAGAAAAGTGGTAAGCAAAACAGAGGAAGGGGATCGCGAAAGACTAATATGATAACGACTGGCGGATTCAAAAAGGAAAACAGTCGTAAACTGTCTTTAGAGGCCTAATACAGCTTCCAGCATTCAAGCGGCACCTAGCCCCCTGTGGTTCGATTTCCAGGAGCCGCAAACAACATAGACGGCTCCAGACCCCACATCTCTCCCAATGGTTTAACAACAGTTTATTGGGAAGCAAAGGGAGGGGAAAGATAATTGCTTCCCGGCTAGGCCACAACCGCTTAGAAGGGTGAATTGAGTTTTCGGGCCAGAATTCTATGGTTCTTCTCCCTTTCTGGGCCAGGACGTTGGAAGATTCCTATCGACCCAGACTGGATTTCCAGATATGGCACCTTAGCTATGTCGTTGCAGCAGTCGCTCGGCCCATCGCAATATCCGTGCCGCATTATCTGTGGTCGCCCCACCCTCCTAGGCAGGCAGTTCCTGTTAGCTGTGTTTATGTTACCCCCCGTGCACTCCAGGCCCCTTTGCCAAGAACGCCAACCCGCCATTCCAAGTGGAGAGTCCATAACTGCACCAATCCCCCTTGGTCTGGCGCTAGCTGTGGATGGGAGGGCTAGCCTTGGCGCTGCCTAGATGTCTGTATCCCCCAGAAAGGCCCTGCACAGATCGGCTCCAGCGCAGGCCAGAGACATTTTCGGGACTTCCCATTATATACGTCATTCGGCTGGATCATTACAAATTTCTTCTCAAAACCCCATCTGCCAGGGATGCAGACCTTCCAATCTTTTTACTTCTTCCTTTATAATATAATGGTCGGTTGGGGGGAGGTGTTATGTCGTGAGAGCGCTTCCGGGTCAAGCTGTGGAGTTCTATCGGCGGTGAACGGGTCAATGCTGATGCAGGTGGTCACAGGTGGTGGTACGTCCCTGATTGGACCCCCCTGTGCTTCCTCCCCTCTCCCTTCATATAAAATGTGCCTACCATAGTTTTGCTTGTCCTGCAAGCCTGTCAGAGAGTAAGCACGCTGGTGTTCTTAGCCACTCAGTTACACCTATCTCTCGTTTTTACCTGAGTAGTGTTTGGGGGTTTGACCTCCACTCAGCTCCATGATTTTCTTAGGTCGTGGTGGGTCAACGTGCTGTAGGCTATCTTTCTGAATTCTCACATTTTTGGACGACCTTCTTTCTCTAGATTGTGCGAAATCTTTTCAAGGAAAACTGACTCATATCAATCGACCACGCCAGCGTTTCGGGTTAATACCTCACATTTGGTCGCGGGAGGCTCTCGATAGAGTGTGCTCGCATGACCCATTTCAGCTGGCTTAATTGCCATTAACTACAAATATATGCAGGTGGGCGCACGTTAACGCCAGTTTAGTGAAAAACCAGGCAGTAAAAGAAACATTTTCATCTATTTTTCTTTACTTATTCCCCAACTCAAGTATGGGTGCAATCGAGAAAGGTGTTACATGTAGGGGCACGCATTTGGTGTGGTTAACAAGCCTGATCTCATGGAGCATTTCCTTTCTCAAATGGGGTGTCAGTAGTCATGACCATAATATTAAATATTTATGCAAATCCACCTGGCAAGTCAAGGTGTGCAAAGCTGCGCTCTTACACATGCCAATGCAAATGTGTAGCTTCTCACTTTTCAGTGACATTGTAAATACAGCTGGAGCATTATTCCATAAATGTAAATCACAGAATGTCGTATAGTAGATATACTGAACCAAGATGTGAGGATTGAGGTGATCTTGCAACGGTCACAACATATCCATAACATGTATGAAGAGTGACTCTGGGTATAAAACTTACATATATTTTATTCCCGTGAGTTTTGAGCGAGTGGTTTTTTTTATGGTGACAAAAATATTTTGTAATAGATAATGGCCATGATGGTAAGTGGAACTGTTATTGCTTGGTTCTCCTCCTCCTTAGTTTATCATTGAGAACATCCAGGAGCTCCTTACTTGCTAAAAGGTTCTTCAATCGCACATTCCAGAGTATTTTAATACATTTCAGTTGATATTCTATTATTAAGAAATGGTAAGATGAAAATCTGTAATCTGGGTAGTGGTATGCTGCTTTAAGTTCTCTCTAGTGTAATTGCAGAAGGGTATCCACTTGAATGGCAGTCAGGTAATGAGAACAAATCCCCCACAAATGACAAAGGAGGGGAACCCCTCTCCCAATGGGCCCTGTTCGTAATTCACACCCCTTAGGTACTTGTTAAACACGGTTGTGCACATTACTTTTGACCCCAATACCTGTACTCCCCATCACCCTTTGCTTAACCTGGAGCGATTTCTCGCTAGGGGCTGTACTTGTTCTAATGTATTCTGAGGTGACCTGGGACAGGGTCTTGTGTAGGACGATGGTAATCACTCCTCGGAAGGAGAGATTAGTCTGGAAGAGCTCCTGAAACTCTTAGTGTGGACAGCTTGCCCCACCTTCTGGACAAGGTAAACCTCAGTTTGTCTTTTGGGGCGAGCTGATGGAACCAGGGCTTTAGAGCCATTGGAAATGAGTGCATGTCCTTTTCGCCAGACCTTATAAGTTACTGACTATCTCTGGTTTGCTCCTCATTTCAAACCTTCCCTTGGGTAATTGAGGTATTGTCCGTGGAGTAACTTGCTTTTTCTTTGCGAAAGCTTAGACATTCTAGCTAGCATTATATTATACTGAAACGAAATCTCGAAGGCAAAGTCATATAGACTCGAAAAAGAAACGCTTGTGGAAAGAATAGGAAACTCTTGTTTGTCCTGAGTTCAATCTGATAACCCTTGAAACAATTATTATTTATCTAAGATTCAATATGTTAATCTCAGTTATATTATAAACCCCAATATAGTTACTGGGTTGTTTAAGCTTATCTATACTCATTACTTAACTGCCGTCAGGCCATACATTGTTCTTGTCCCTCAGATGACAGTGACGTGGTTGTATGGCGATCATGTATAATAGACCATTTTGCACCTAAGAAATTCCAGGGTCAGTGGCACGTGGCAAGCACAATTATCTATTGTTGTCTGTTTCAGTGTGAGTAAATTTGTGGAGCTCCTCATGGTGTTAGTCTGGTCGTCATTAGCAAAAACACCAGGTGTTGTTAGTTAATTAAATAGTCTACGCTTTGTACACTATTGTGAGTGTGCCAGCCAGGCTACTGGTCAACCGTTATATTTTTTCGACTAGTGTGAGATTAAAGGATAAGGTTCAATTGTGCACTGATCTTTTGTATATAGCCCTACATTCCTTGAGCGAATTCCCCATTTGACCTGGATTATACAGGGATAGTGGTATATCGCCCAGGAATTTCATTTACTTAGTGGGCTATGGTTCTAGCTGAGATATTTTGGTATCCAACTCTGCAGTGGAGCTCTTTAATGCCATGCTTACGTTTCTATCTATCTGACTGTGGTCAAAATCTATATAGAGGCGTGCAATTTAATGAAGGTTCAAAACGCACTCCTCTTAGCAGGAGTGTGGAAAGACCCATGGGATGACTATTTTCATACACTCCTGGATGACCAATGTGTTAACGCTTGGTGATACAGGCTCCAGACTGACAGAACAGAACCTGAGGAAGATGCCAGTCAGTATAACCCAGGGACAGAGTGATATCTACCTAGAATTGTTTTTTCCCGCTGACAAGTGCATTGACTGAGGGCTAGTATTGACATGATTAGACTTTCAGTGTTTCTGAAGAAATCCATAATGCACAGTCTCGCTTTGAAATATGCAT
>NW_027424744.1:51540-137037 GCF_003597395.2 Chelonoidis abingdonii
CCTCTCACCAACTGTGGAATACGATGTCCTCCTACCCTCAGACAGGGCCCTGACTACAGCACATTGCGGTTGACTGTGCTTGCCCTGCTTAGCAGTATTCATAAGTAATGTAAATTCTGTTTCAATGGGTTTTGTGCTATTAACTCTTTGTTCAGTGAAAGGTTCTATGATACTGTCTCCTGGTAACTGACCAGAAGCTGTTTCTAGCATTATCTTCGGGTCACAAATACAGTACTCTGCAATAACTGTGCAAGACTTTCCAGAAAGACCTGAATGAACAGAACTGCGGTCAGTGTTTTAGCAAATATTCAGCTGAGGTGGAGGAAAGGGTGTGTATAGTGCTTGTATGTGTTGACATCACCTCTTAGGAGCATGGCTGAAGTAACTTAAACACTAAGTGGATATTATTGCAAACCAAGTGTTTGCCCATTCTCACTTGTGACACTAATCCCTCCGCCCCCAGATGAAGTAACCTTTGTGTTAACTTTTAACTTGGCAAATATCTCCTTGGCAAATATCTTTTGGTTTGGGAGAGGTGTGCAGCCTCTGAGCATGAAAAAGCTATTGGGATGATTTAACTTTCTGTATTCAGTCAACGCTGGCCGAGCAAGCACTTTCATCTTCTCTAGAGGGATTCTGGGAGTCAGAGTGTAACACCTAGAGCATCTGTAAGGGAAAGTTAATAGAGCCTGGTTCTGATCAAATTTACATATGTAAATCTGGAATTATCCATTGAATTCAATGTCTTTGAATTAAGAACCTGTCCCTAAGAATTTATTGCATGAACTGAAAGAGGCAGTGCAAAATTTGAACTCGGAGGATGATAAAAAAACAGCAAGAGGCATGAAACGTGTTATAAATAGCTTCGATGCAGATAGATAAATTCAATGGGCTTTTCCCATGCAATTTCCATGTGTTTATACAGGTCATGATATAAGTGCCCACATCAGAAGTGAAAGGCCAGAAAGTGTGTCGTGGGAATGTCACACTGTAAATCACACAGTGCTCAAATAGACTGTGAACTCCCAGTCAGAAGAGATCAATGGGGCCAAGAGAGTAGCAGGATTCAAGGGACGGATGTTTAAGAAATCAATGCATAGTAGTGTTTTGTTTGTTTTTTAAGTACTTGAAGGGCTCTAACCTTCCTGATTTACACCAGAAATATGTCTAACTAGTGCAGTGGTTGTCAAACTGTTTACTGATGTCACCTTTCACATACCAAGCCTCTGAGTGAGACCTCCTTACAAATTAAAAAACTTTTTTATATATTTAACACCATTATAAAAGCTGGAGGTGAAGCAAGGTTGGGGTGGAGTTAACAGCTCATGACTCCCATGCAGTAACTCCTGGACCACCTGAGGTGTCCCGCCTCAGTATGAGACCCTGAACTGATGTATGTGGGGGAACTTTTCCGGGAGCTGGTATCATATCTGCCTTGGGGGCTTCTTTTACCTTCCTCTGCAGCATCTGAAACTCGCCACTGGATACTGGGCAATATGGACTGCAGGTCAGATCCATTCTGGCAGTGCTTGTTTCCTATCGGTGTGTAAATCCAAGCAACTGTTTTTGCTGATCTTCCTTGAGTCCTGGGGCTCTAGACTTGCCGAGGGGAGAAGATGTCTAGTTAATATTATCTATTCTTCTGTGTTTTTTCCTTTCAGGAAAAGAAAGCTCAGAACTCCTTGGACCTGCCCGGTACATTATGTCAATGACACAATTCAACTTTGCAGTGTTTCTACTCACGGGATAACTGGCAGGAAGACGTCCATCTCTGGATCTCTATCCCTTCTGCCTAATGTATGCATTTCAATAGTAGGCAATTCAGTCTTCTGTCATTATAAAACACAAGCTCCAAGCTCCATGAGCCTATGCATATTCTCCTTTTCATGTTGGCCATCACAGATCTTGGCTTATCAATAGCCACCATACCAACAATGCTGGGCATATTCTTGTTTAACTCTAGGAAGATCAGCCTCAATGCCTGTTTTCTCCAGTTGTTCTTCATCCAGTCGCTTCAATGCACTGAATCCTCTGTGCTGTTGTTGATGGCCTTTGACCGCTTCATCAAGATCAGTAACCCGCTGAGATATGCTTCCATCTTAACCCTGCCAAGGATAGCCAAGATGGGACTGGTGTGTGTGTTAAGAGCGGTGGCAGTAACTTTCCCCCTCCCTTTTCTCCTGAAACGATTCCAATACTGTAAAGCCAATGTCCTCTCCCATTCCTACTGCCTGCACCAGGAAGTCATGAAGATGGCTTGTTCAGACATCAAAGTGAATGACATCTATGGCTTATCTGCTACACTCATAACTATGGGGTTGGACTCGCTGCTCATCTCGCTCTCTTATGTGATGATCTTCAAAACGGTGCTGAGTGTCACATCGCACACGGAGTTCCTCAAGGCCCTAAATACCTGTGTCTCCCACCTCTGCGCCATCTTGCTGTTCTATATATGAGTGATCGGTCTGGCTGTGACACACAGATTTGGAAATAGCTCTTCTCACTTGTTTCAGGTTGTCCTGGGCTATATCTACCAGCTGGATCCACCCCTGATAAATCCAATTGTGTACAGAGTGAAAAGTAAACACTTTCGTGCGAGGATAATCAGAGCATTTATCAAGTGAAGGGTCAGTTAATCATCTGGCTCCAGTGCTGGTGACATGGGAGATGGAAAAAAATGGTCTATGGCCACCTATTCCATCCTGGATCCTCTTCCCTTGAGACCTCTCTCTCTGCCCCATCTCTTCCCCCAAAGCCAACCCCCCTGCTCCTCCTCTCCAGGCTGGAAGCCATAACCAGGCCTTGGTAATAGCTGCCCAGGTTACCGGAGCAACTGAGAGGAGTCACAAACCCTCCCGCTGCCCTGTACAGGAGGCTTGCTGGCCTGAGATAATTCTATGTCACAGCCCCCAGGATATACCACCCAGGGAAGGTGGAGAATGCTGGGCTACCCACAGCGGCCTGGGCTCCATGGGTAGCTCTTACCACAGTCCAGCTCTGGCCTATCTGGGAAGCAGAGCCTTGGAGAAATAGAGGAGAATTGGATAGGGCCTACTGGGAAGTAATGGGGTAGAAGGACCACAGGGGAAAAGGAAGGGTAATGTGGCAAACCTGAAGCAAGGCTGACGGCACCATGCATGAGAAGGAGACACTCTGAGCTGTGCCTCAGGAACCAGAGACTGTGCGAGCCAGTCACTGTTATGTCCGGCTGTCTGTGGTGTAATCCTGTTCCTTAGAACCAAGGGCTCTGTAGCCCAATGCAGAGGGAAACACTGTCTCAGCCACCGATGGATTGTGTGACCAGAAATGTCCACTTACCAACCCTCAGTGCCTCCATTTGTCAGTGCCCCACTTGAGATATGGACAGCAGTGCCAGCTCCTGGGATTTTACTGGGAGTCACACACCTTTTCCCGCCTTTCTTAAAGACCCAAATTCTGGGATCAAGACACTGTATGTAAATTGGAGCTTTCACTTTTCTGAAAAATGTTTGTTTCAAAAAGTAGGTTAAAGAAAAGTCGAAAACCTGAAGTAGGTATTCCTCAAAGGCTGAGACATGAAAGGCAAATGAAAACAAAATCTACATTTGAATATTTTTAAATCTCTTTATTTTAAACCAATCTCTTAATTTTGGGGAGTGTTAGTGATAATTTTTGGATGAGGCTTGGCAATACTGCATACCTAGCTTAAAAGATCTGAAGAGCAACTAGCAAAAGTCAGAAAAATTAATAGCTTCTTTTTTTCATAGAAGCTGTAAGCCTGTGAATCAATGTGCAGGGGAACTGCACGATCAAGGTGCTAAAGCAGCACTCAAGAAGATGAGGCTGTTGTGAAAAGGCTAAATGAATTCTTTGCATTGGTCTTCACTGCAGAGGATGTGAGGGAGATTCCCACACCTCAGCTATTCTTTTTAGGAGACAAATCTGATGAACTCCCCACACTGAGGTGTCAGTAGAGAAGGTTGTGATGCTGCACCTCATATTCATCATTGTGGTATGATTATGAAATGATTATGACATATTTATGATGCAGCTGGTACAAAATATATCTTGTGATGTGTCATTGGAAAAGTTATGATTTGCTGAATCTGTTTTTCCTATTTGTGTGCATGTTCCATTTTTCTACCTGAAGTTATGAATATTGATTATGTATCAGTTATTCAAATGTGCTTATTCTGGGTAACACCCACAACTAGCCTTTCCGGAACAAAAATGAAGAAACAGGGGTTATGGCTCATCAACAAAGATAAGTGACCATGGAAGAGCTTAGCCTTCCTGTGAATGCGTTATCTGGCCTATGAGTAATGGTTGCTAGGACTTAGCAGGCATGCAAGGGCATGGGACCAGAGCTCATGGCACTGAACTCCATTTTTGTACCTGTATTTTTCCAGAAACTGGGCTGGGAACTTAGGTTGAAACAAAGGGTTCCCACCATATGGAAAAAATATATAAGGAGAGGAGTGACATCTCTTGGCCTCGCTCCCCATGTAAGATAACTCATAGAAACACTCAAGGAACAAACACTGACCTGGGAGAAAACTGTGTATGAAAACTTGGTGGACTATTTGCATCATCAGTTCTTGGTGAGGAAATTGTTAATTCAAATCCTAGCTATCTAGTAGTTAGGCTGAATTTCAGATTTGTTTTTTCACTTGGTAATTCTGCTTTCATCTATTGCTATCATTTATGATCACCCAATATCGTCTTTCTGTAGTTAATAAACTGTTTTATGTTTTATCATAACAAGTGTGTTTTGAGTGAAGTGTCTGGGAACATCTCAGGTCTTTAAACAAGGCTGTTCCATTGCTGTCTCACATTGAGGGAAACAAGCATATTAATGATGTTGCATTGCACAGACTCCTCTGCAGTGCAAGAGTATAATTCTGGTTTATACTCCAGCAAACGAGCAAGGCTGGAGAGCTAGTAAATTGGCTATTGTCTCCTATTTATCCTTCAGTGGCGTAGTAAAGCACTCAGGTAGATCGATTGGTGTGTGGCGCTACCTGTTGTCATTTTGGTTGACAACAGGGCTAGAGAGGCTGGCTGTTCACTTCAGAGCAGTGTAGGAAGTTTAGGGGTGCTCAGCAATACCACTAACTCCCAGACTGCTCATGTGTTGACAGCTATCACAGAGGTCTTAGAACAAACAGATAATTAAACAGAAAAGTCAGGACCAGATAATATTCACCAAGAATTCTGAAGGAACTCAAATACAAACTCCAGAACTACTAACTGGGAATGTAACCTACCCTTAAATCCGCTCCATAGCAGATGCGGCAACTAGCTAATGTTGATGCTGATTTTTTTAAAAAGCTTCCAGGGTGAACCCAAACATTACAGGCCAATAATCCTAGCTCCATGCCAGGCATTCATTGAAACTATAGAAAGAACAGATTATCAAACACCAGACACTGACACTCTTGTTGGGTAAGATCATCACAGCTTTTGAAAGGAGAACACACGAATCATAGGACTGGAGGACCTCGAGAGATCATCTATTCCAGTCCACTGCACTTTAGGCAGACTAAAAGTTAAGACTATTTTTCTCCTTCTCCTTGTAACAACCTTTATGTATTTCAGAAACTGTATCATGTCCCCTCTCAGTCTTCTATTCTCCAGATAAAACAAACCCAATTTTTTCAATCTTTCCCTACTAGTCATGTTTTCTAGACCTTTAATCATTTTTGTTGTCTTCTCTGGATTTTTCTCAATTTTCCACATCTTCCTGAAATGTGATGCGCCAGAACCGGCACAAATTTCCGCTGAGGCCTAATCAGCGCAGGTAGAGCGGATGAAATTATTCTCATGTCTTGCTTACAACACTCCTGCTATACATCCAGAATGATATTTGATTTTTGACACAGCATTAAAGTTGGTGATCTATATTTGGCTTTGACCACTATGACCCCAAGATGCCTTTTCTAGGCAGACATTTCCATTTTGTATTTATGAACTGATTGTTCCTCCTAAGTGAGTACTTTGCATTGTCCTTCTTGAATTTCATCCTGTTTACTGAACCCTTTCT
This sequence comes from Chelonoidis abingdonii, assembly GCF_003597395.2. Lineage (NCBI taxonomy): Eukaryota > Metazoa > Chordata > Testudines > Testudinidae > Chelonoidis > Chelonoidis abingdonii. The sequence continues at coordinate 57,563 of NW_027424744.1, forward strand.
CTGGTTGGTCCAGATCATTTTATTTTAGTCCATCATCCTCCAAACAACTTACAGACCTCTCCAAGCTCTGATATCACTACAATGAATGGTGTCACAACTCCCTGCTAACTGTATCTTTGACCTGCATGGAACATATAAAATGCTCTGCAGGTCCTTTTGGATAGAGAAGCTTTTCCATGAGACAGCTTGGAGTCCCAGGGAGAGGCGACGCGGCATGGCTGGGAGGGCTCTGGCTGCTGGGCTATTACTCTGGCCTTCAATGTATCGGGATGGATTATTGGCAGTCTCGGTCTGACGCGATAAATCGATCTGCATATAGCATACATCACACAGGCACAGCGAAGTAAGATGATGAATGATGAGAGAAAGACGAACAAAAAGATATAAACAACACATAAAAGACAAACGATAAAAGAGAAAAAGAAAAAAACACAAGATATCAGAATACTATAATATATCACATAAAGAATAAAAACATATTATACACCAACATACACACACAACTACTATAAGACCACTAGAATAAAATACATAGGAAATATGATAATACTTATAGAGATATACATATATATACAATATATAATATATACACTATATAACCCCAAGATAGTACCAGTTTGATAATTAAATTCCATCTACAGTAATTCATGACAAGAGTCTACTATTATATAATATATATATAAAAATATAAAAATACACATATGAGTGGAATTACAACCTAAGTCGACATTCGTTAAGATGTTTGCATTGTTACCAACAAATTGAGACATGTCAAGATAATACATCTAACAGTTTTTTGTTTTTCTTGTAACAGTTTCATCCCAATCCTTGATTTTCATACCCTTACAGCGACATGTAAGGGTTGTACTAATGAGAAATTCCACGTCTGCTTTCACGGTAGTGATGCTTCTGGACTCTAGCTGTTGCGATTCCGCTTGGGTTATGTTCACCTAGGTTCTGAGAAGGAAGTATGCTCCTGTGACCTGTATGATAATTACCGTTTAATGATTAGCAGTAGATCTGTCTCTATTCATGCTGCCTCCTATTTATCCTAAACTTTGACGGATTTGGGGGTCTGAGCCAGTGATTACACAGCCATTGCTCTTTGATCTTTGTAAGATAACAGCATTCTTGGTATTTCAAACTCCAAGTGCTTCTCTTTCTGTTTTTGTCAAAGACGCATTTGCCTTTCATCTGGATTTCCCCACACTTAGCAGCTACCTGCAGTGGGCCTAATTTAAATGTGTTGCAGATTCTGCAGGTTAGGACATCCTTTATTCCCTCCAATGTACTGTGTGCAATCAAACCTTGTGGTTCTCTCTGTTATGTCGATGGGTCTTCCTATTCCAGTGACTGTGACCTGTATGACGATTGTAGTGTCTTGCAGGACTCTCCGTTAATTTGAACGTTAGTCCTTTTAAAAAGATCTTAAAATGGATTCCGTGTCTATTCACTTTTGCTGGTATCCCCCAGTCAAGAGTAGAAGGTTTTGCTCAAATATTGACCTTTGCTGTGGTCTTTTGACGGTTATTTGCCTTATAGAGGAAATGCCTGCGTACCAATTATTGAAAGAGGAGGACGCACCACAGCATTGGTTGCATTGTTGATCCTTCGCAATCTTAAAAACATTCATGGGACCTTCACATCGACTTTTATGTCGCGATTTCTTGGTTGGCGTTGGCACTTCTTGTCTGCACATTCTCCTAAGAAAGCAGTTCCACATCCCACAGATGCAAGACACTGAACATTTTGTACACTCCCTGGTGTCATCTGTTGGCAGTGTCATTGACTGTGCGATCTCTGTTCTCCATAGTGCTGTGAGTACCCACAGAAAGACTCCTGTATGCATTAAGCTTAGTTCACTATCTGCAAATGTTGTTCATATCTTCTCCGGGGATCTAATGTTTGTGACCATTCTCCTCTGTTCTAGAAATTCTTGGATTGCTCTCACTATGTCTGTATCCATATATACATGCATTCTATTTTAAGTCAGGTATGTATCCTGTGCACTTTATTGTTTGCAATTGGGCACTCGATAAGGATAGTTTAACTGGAATATTCACTAGCGTCACTTTGTTTCCAAATTCTCTGTCAGGCTTCTTCTCTGGTCTCTTGATCCCTTCCCTGGTCTCTGTAGCAGAGGGTACAAACTCTCAACTGGCCTTATTTTTTTCAACGTTGAGCGCACACCCTGGCACAGATGATTTACTGCTAGCCAATGATGCATTTCTCAGCATGCAGACCAATACAGCGAACGATCTCCAGAAGACGTGAACCCATTTTCCAACATGATAGAGAATTCCTATGAGAATTGTCATCCTGAGGGCGTGTGAAGAAACAGCCAGATTCTTGTTTATTGATGGAGGACGCAACTTACTCAACCAAGTTACCCACTGCTAATCAGCATCTGGCTGATTGGGGAGTCCATGAATATACCTTCCCAAGCTTCTGTTTGAACTCATTAGATTCCAATGCCAGTATACTGATTTCGCTATGTGGAACTACATCTACAGAAATGTACCTCTGCCACAGATAGATTTCCATGTCTCTCTGTAAAAGTCACAGCTGTTAATACATTAAGGTTTGGTTACACTGGGGGTGGGGTACGATTAAATACAATGCTATGAAATAGCGTATGCGAAATCCAACCGATTTTAGATTGAATTAAAATTGCTTATTTGTGTCCTCAGTGGCACGCCAGCTCTCTCCTGTGGACTTGCTCCACCTCTCACTGAGCTAGAGTCAAGCATCAACAGTAAGAGCAATTTACGTGTCTACACTAATGATGATAAATCGATCCCCAAAGATCGATCGCTACCCATCGATGCGGCAGAGTTGTAGACATACCCTAAGACTCATTGCACCTTCAACAACACAGGTATCTAGGATTAGAGGAGCAACCTAGCTTGACTAATGGCTTGTTTCGATGAGATACTGCTTCTGTTGTTGCTCATCCATTGCCAGTGAACACTTTACGTTGGTACATAGGACAGCCAATGGAAGCAAACTTGGAATGAAATCTCTGGGTACCGGTCAAACCCAAGAAGATCTAAAGCCTTGGTTTAAGGTACATGGCACATTTGGGATATTGTTCAACCTTAGTTGCACTGGGTTCTATCCATTTTGTTTAAGTGAGACCTAAGAAAGAGACACGTTGACCATGAGCTGTGCCTTCAGGTCTGCGTTCCTTTAACCTGCAGCATTTTGTCAATCCTACCCAAAAAATGCTCCTTGCTCAGGTTGCGGGGACAAAGTCTCACATATTGGAACAAAACAGTTTGTTCAAAATCGGACATTGCTGTCTCATTGCCATGTGAAATAATGCCGGAGAATTTTTAGCCCAGGGTAACAAAGTCCAGACTAATTGAACCTGAAATTAATACAAATGTTACTGGAAATGCGGTGAATGGTAAAATCCCAATCTGTTATGAGTCGATTAATATGTATGATATGTCAATCATAGGGGTAGAAACATGCCTCCTATCGAGTAAATTCCCTAACATTTTGGGTGAGGGAAAAATAAATTTACACCATAGGCGGGCTCAAGCAACCCATACCTCGCTAAGAGCATGAATCCTGCAAAGACAGCGGTTTTTCCAAAGTGCTCGAGGTAACTGAGTTCAGACTTGTTTCTAAAGCTCGCATGCTTCTTCGTCTAGTTTCTTATCATTAGTCTGTTAGTTTGAATTGTTTAGCTTTTAATTCAGTAGTTGAAATAAACTCTCTAAGTAGCTTCAATAGGCTCTTAGCTGTAGGTTCTGCCTAATCGCTGCACCTCCCGCTCAAGAACTGAAAACACTGCGCCTGAACTCCTGCATTCCGATGGTGAGCCTGGCCCTTTGTCTTTCTACCACAGATTAGCAAGGCGTTGAAGTTGAAAGATTTACGTGCATTATGCTTATGAGTACCCTTTATAAATGATACTGCTCCATTTGTCAATTTCTAATGGTATTATTCCATTCAGTTACTATAAGTCTGCTTTTCCATGCAGATGTGTGTGAAGAGCACCGCAGGAACTCACGGACTGGCGCTGGGTAGGCAGGCTGGATCCGTGGTCGGTGGTCGACCCCCTGACACGCCCTCCTGTGGTTTGTTCAAGCTACAGCGAGAATAGTGCATCATAAGCAAGGCCCGGATGGTTAAACCCCGAGCCCAGACGTGAGGAATTGTCTACCAGGTGTCCATTTCTAGAATGCTCATGTCGTGGCTCCAATTGTACTGAGGGACTGAGCAGACCCGACCAAGATCCCATAAATATTGATGTGTACTATTCCCAATTGTGTCAAGGTTGATCCTTCTGGAATTCAGTGCAGCAATGCATTTTCAAAGGTGTCTTCGTGCTTGATTGTGAAAGCAGGAAATTCCGAGCTGCCTTGCCTCATGATGTAAGCGGGCGGATGAACGTGTACCTGAATCTGGTGTTATGAAGTGTGGGAAAGATGTCGAATGCGAAATCTCAGATTTTGCACGCCTGCCCATTATCTGTTTGTACAGAAATGACTCAACCTCAGTTGGTTTAAGGACTTAACCCTGTGACTGAGGAGAGGTTTGGGACAGGGTATTTGTGCTGTGGTGTAGTGCCTTGTGGAGCTAGAAGCACCAGTTTCCCCCCTCCTTCTCTTCCACGGTGGAATGTCAGAGTTGATTTTTTAGTCCCTGAGCTCTATACGGTGCTGAGTAGCTTTGGGTTTTTCACTAGCACTGGGTTCTATATGTGCTTGACTCACTAGAGCTGAATCACAAAAGATGCTGAACATTACTGCAGCTGGGCGCATAGTTGTGCTAATATGAGGGGAGCCTGAAGCTCTACTGAACAGAGCAGCTGGCGGACAGTTTTATGGAATGCTGGACGGACCACAGGACAGGCTGATGGAGGAGCGGCTGCAGAGCAGAGTAGCTGTGCGCGCATGTGGAGCAGCCCCAGAGCGAGCGGAAGCCGAGCAGTTTGCTGGAGACAACTGGAGGCACTCACGAGGAGCTGTGGAGCGGGAGCAGTTTGTGAGGACGACCGTTTTTGAGCGGGTCGGTAAGCAGTTTATTTGGTCTTCAGGCGTTGGCACTGACCATGTTATCCAGCTGGGGGGTAGTGAGCCTCTACAGATAGACTCTTGAATGCTGGGGGTTGGCATTGACCAGAACTTTTTGGGTTGTTGGACTTTGAGGCATTGGACTTAAGACCCTAAGGGGAAGGAGCATGCCAAATTGTACTTGGGGGGGTGGTTTATGTTTGTTACTACTCTGTTTGTGGTGTTTCTCCAGCAGGGATCCACATGGTGCTCCTTTTGTAAAAAGATTTCGCTACACTCAGAACTCAGTGCTTGCGATGAGGAAGTATGCCTCCGTTAGAGAGCCCCAGGCGGGTCATGTATGTAAGCGTCCCAGTCATGTTGGGGGCTCGAGGCTGGTTATGCCTTTGTGTTATTGAAACAGACCCCTGGGCTGATACTGAACTGGCCCTTGTTGCTTCCAACTCGGGCAGAAGTACAAGTAATAAGTGAGATTAGGGCATATTGCTGTTCCTGACGGCTGAAGTCTCTGCACTATGCCCTGTAGTACCTCTAAGAGTTATATGGCTACCGGGTATCTCTGCCCACCTGTTCTCCGAGCATCAGATGTCAGGCTCAACCTTTCCCTCTCAATCCTCACACACCTCATCCTGGGCCCTGGCTCCCGGTACGTTACCAGCAGTCTAAGTGGGTTTGGCACCTGGATCTCTGAGTAGTGGGAGATGAGTGCCAGCGCCTTCTTAATCAAATACTGGTGTTGAATCTGAACGCGAAAAGTTATCTCTTCTCTTCTCCCCATGTAAGATAACTCATAGAAACACTCAAGGAACAAACACTGACCTGGGAGAAAACTGTGTATGAAAACTTGGTGGACTATTTGCATCATCAGTCTGGTGAGAAATTGTTAATTCAAATCCTAGCTATCTAGTACGTTAGGCTGAATTTTCAGATTTGTTTTTTTCACTTGGTAATCTGCCTTCATCTATTTGGTATCATTTATAATCACCCAATATCTGTCTTTCTGTAGTTAATAAACTTGTTTTATGTTTTATCATAACAAGTGTGTTTTGAGTGAAGTGTCTGGGAACATCTCAGGTCTTTAAACAAAGGCTGTTCCATTGCTGTCTCACATTGAGGGGAAAACAAGCTATATTAATGATGTTGCATTGCACAGACTCCTCTGCAGTGCAAGATAGTATAATTCTGGGTTTATACTCCAGCAAACGAGCAAGGCTGGAGAGCTAGTAAATTGGCTTTTGTCTCCTATTTATCCTTCAGTGGCGTAGGTAAAGCACTCAGGTAGATCGATTGGGTGTGTGGCGCTACCTGTTGTCATTTTGGGTGATAACAGGGCCAAGAGAGGCTGGCTGTTTCACCTTCAGAGCAGTGTAGGAAGGTTAGGGGGCTCAGCAATACCACTAACTCCCAGACTGCTCATTGGTGTGACAAGCTATCACAGAGGTCTTAGAACAAACAGATAAATTAAACAGAAAAAGTCAAGGAACCAGATAATATTCACCCAAGAATTCTGAAGGAACTCAAATATCAAACTCCAGAACTACTAACTGGGAAATGTAACCTAACCCTTAAATCAGCCTCCATAGCAGATGACTGGCAAATAGCTAATGTGATGCTGATTTTTAAAAAAGCTTCCAGAGGTGAACCCAACAATTACAGGCCAATAATCCTAGCTCCAGTGCCAGGCAAATTCATTGAAACTATAGTAAAGAACAGAATTATCAGACACACAGATGAACACTCTTTGTTGGGGAAGAATCATCACAGCTTTTGAAAGGGAAATCACAGAATCATAGGACTGGAGGGGACCTCGAGAGATCATCTATTCCAGTCCACTGCACTTAAGGCAGGACTAAAAGTTAAGAACATTTTTTCTCCCTTCTCCTTGTAACAACCTTTTATGTATTTGAAAACTGTTATCATGTCCCCTCTCAGTCTTCTATTCTCCAGACTAAACAAACCCAATTTTTTCAATCTTCCCTCATATGTCATGTTTTCTAGACCTTTAATCATTTTTGTTGCTCTTCTCTGGATTTTCTCCAATTTGTCCACATCTTCCCTGAAATGTGATGCCCAGAACCGGGCACAATATTCCAGCTGAGGCCTAATCAGCGCAGAGTAGAGCGGATGAATTAATTCTCATGTCTTGCTTACAACACTCCTGCTAATACATCCCAGAATGATATTTGATTTTGACACAGCATTAAATTGTTGACTCATATTTGGCTTGTGATCCACTATGACCCCAAGATCCTTTTCCTAGGCAGACATTTCCCATTTTGTATTTTGAACTGATTGTTCCTTCCTAAGTGGAGTACTTTGCATTTGTCCTTCTTGAATTTCATCCTGTTTACTTGAGACCCTTTCTCTGGTTGGTCCAGATCATTTTAAATTTTAGTCCTATCCTCCAAAGCACTTACAGCCCCTCCAAGCTTGATATCACTACAATGAATGGTGTCACAACCTCCTGCTAACTGTCTTTGGAACCTGCATGACACATATAAAATGCTCAGGTCCTTTTGGAATAGAGAAGCTTTTCCCATGGGACAGCTTGGAGTCCCAGGAGAGGAGACGCGGCATGGCTGGGAGGGTCTGGCTGGCCTGGGGCTATTATCTGGCCTTCAATGTATCGGGGATGGATTTATTGCGTCTAGTCTGAACGCGATAAATCGATCTGCTAATCAACGCCCATACTCCACCTCAGCAGGAGCAGTAAGTGGAGTTGATGAGGAAGCCGCGGCAGTTGACTCGCCACCGTGAGGACGGCCAGGTAAGTCGAACTAAGATACTTCTACTTCAGCTACGTGAATAGCCTAGTTATTCGAACCCCTACACACACACCCCTGCTAGTGGAGCCCAGGCCTAAGAATAGGGGAAAACTTAGCATGGGGAAATAGTTTTTACTTTGTGTAATGACCCATCCATTTCCAGTCTTTATTCAAGCCTAATTTAACGGTGTTCAGTTTGTAAATTAATTCCAATTCTGCAGTTTCGTGCTGGAGTCTGCTTTTGAAGTTTTTTTGAGTGACCATTGAGTGTAATTACAGACCTAAAAGTCGCAATTCGTTAGCATGTTTTGCTTTAGATGTTCAAACAATTGAGCATGTCCATGTCATCTGTAACAGTTTTTTGTTTTTTGTAACAGTTTCATCCCAAATCCTTGATTTTGTCATACCCTTAGAGCAATAGTAAGGGTGTACTAAATGAGAAATTCCAGCGTCTGTTTCACGGTTGTGATCTTCTGGACTCTAGCTGTTGCGATTCCGTTGGGTTATGTTCACCTAGGTTCTGAGAAGGAAGTTGCTCCTGTGACCTGGATGATCAATACCGCTTTAACTGATTAGCATGTAGATTCTGTCTCTATTATGCTTGCCTCCTTTTATCCTAACTTTGAGGATTTGGAGGGTCTGAGCCATTGATTACACAGCCCATGCTCTGATACTTTGTAAGATAACAGCATTTCTTGGTTTTCAAACTCCCAAGTGTTCTCTTTCTGTTTTTTGTCAAAGTAGGCATTTGCCTTTCATCTGGATTTCCCCAATTTAGCAGCTACCTGCAGGTGGGCCTAATTTAAATGTTGTTGCAGATTCTGCAGGTAGGTATCCATTTTTATTCCCTCCAATTGAGTGCCACTGATGTGCCAGATCAAACATTGTGGTAGTCTCGTGGTTCAGCCTGTCTTTATAGTCCGAGTGGTTCATTCCATCATCCTAGGTGACTGTGACCTGTATGGGACGTGTAGTGTCTGCAGGACTCTCGTTAATTTAAGGTAGTCCTTTTAAAAAGTCTAGTAAAATGAGATCCCTGGTCTGATTCCACTTTTGCTGGGATCCCCCATCAAGAGTAAATTTGCTCAAATATGACCTTTGCTGTGGCTTTTGACGTATTTGCCTTTAGAGGAAATGCCTCTACCAATTTTGAAAGAGGATTGACAATCACCAACAGGCATTGGTTGCTTGTTTGAGTCCTTCGCAAAGGATCTATGATGTCAATCTGAAAAAACATTCATGGACCTTCATACATCGGAGATTTTAGTGTCGCATTTCTTTTGAATGGAGTCGGGTTGGCTTGGGCACATGCCAGACAGTTGTCACAATAGTGTTGCACATTCTTCCTAAGAAGCAGTCAACATCCCACAGATGCAAGACACTGAACAGTTTTGTACACTCCCTGGTGTCATCCTGTTGGAGTGTCATGAACCATGTGCATCACTTCCCTCCATAGGTGAGCTGGAAGTACCCACACAGGGAAAGGACCTCCTGTATGCATAAGAATTAGGTTCACTATCTGCAAATGTTGTTCATATCTTCTGCACGGGGGATCTAATGTTTGTGACCATTCTCCTTCTGTTCTAGAAAGTTCTTGGATTGCTCTCACTATGTCTGTATCCAATTTCTGCATCTATTTTAAGTCAGGTATGTCAGTCTGTGCAACTTTAGTTGTTGCAATTGGGCACTCAGGACTAAGGATAGTAATGGAATATTCCTGGTCTCTTTGTTTCCAGAATTCTTCTGTTCAGGCTTCTTCTCTGGCCAATTTATCAACCTTCCTGTTCTCTGTAGCAGAGGGTACTAACTTTCAACTGGCCTTTATTTTTTTTTCACGTTGAGCAGCCACCCTGGCACAGTGATTTTTACTGCTAGCCAATGGATGTATTTCATCAGCATTGCAGACCTAATAAGCGAACGATCAGAAGACGTGAACCCATTTTTTTCCAACATGATAGAAATTCTATGAGAGAATTGTGCATCCATGATGAGTGTGAAAACAGCCAGATTCTTTGGTTTATGATGGTGATGGAGGACTGCATACAGTACTCCAATACTCAAGTCACCACTGCTAATTCAGCATCTTGTGCTGAATTTGGAGTCCATGAATATACCTTCTCCCAAGGCTTTCCTTTTCCCTTGGGAGGAACTGCATAGATTCCAATCCCAGTATATGATTTTTCCTTGATGATAAAAACTAGAATCATCTACAAAGAAATGGTACCTCTGCCACAGATCTGATGTTCCCATGTCTCTCTTGTAAAGTCACAGCTGTTAATACATTAAGGTTTGGTTTACACTGGGGGTGGGGGATCGATCTAAGATACACAACTTCAGCTATGAGAATAGCGTAGCTGAAGTCAACGTATTTTAGATTGAATTAAAATTGCTTACTTTGTGTCCTCGTGGCACGCCACAGCTCTCCTGTGGACTTTGCTTCCACCTCTCACTGAGCTAGAGTTCAGCAGTCAACAGGAGAGCAATTTATCGTGTCTACACTACATGTGATAAATCGATCCCCAATAGATCGATCGCTACCCATCGATCCGGCAGGTAGTGTAGACATACCCTAAGACTCATTGCTACCTTCAAACAACAAGGTATCTCAGGATTTAGAGTGAGCAACACTAGAGCCTTGACAATGGCTTGTTTCAGATGGGATACTGCTTCTGTGTGTTGCTCAGTCCATTGCCATTGAACACTTTAACTGTTGGTACAAGGGACATGCAATGGAAGCAAAATTGGGAATGAAATCTCTGTGGTACCCGGTCAAACCCAAGAAGGATCTTAAAGCCATTGGGTTCTAAGGTACAGGCAACATTTGGATTGTGTCAACCTTATGTTGCACTGGGGTTCTAGTCCATTTTGTTAAAGTGAGACCTAAGAAAGAGACACGTTTGACCATGAGCTGTGCCTTCAGGTCTGCTTCCTTTAGGACCTGCAGCATCTTGTCAATCCTTTCCAAATGCTCCTACTTGGTACAGGTTGCGGGACAAAGTCATCAACATATTGGAACAAAACAGTTTGTTTACAAAATGGTGACATTGCCTTTCTCATTTGCATGTGAAATAATGCAGGAGAATTTTTATAGCCCAGGGTAAAAGAGTCCAGGAATATTGAACCTCTGGAAATTAAATACAAAATGGTACTGGGAAATGCGGGTGAATGGTAAAATCCCAAATCTGTTATTGATGTCATTAATATGTATGTATATGTCATCAATAGGTACAAACATGCCTGCCTATCGAGTAAATGTACCCTAACATTTTTTGGGTGAGGAAAATAAATTTAGACATAGGCGGGCTCAAGCACCCATACCCTCTAAGAAGCAGTGAACCATCTTGCAAAGACAGCGTGTTTTTCCAAGCTTCTGAGGTTCTGAGTTCCAGAGCTTGTTTTCTAAGCTCCATGCTTCTTCGTTCTTAGTTTCTTAGTCTATTAGTCTGTTAGTTTTAATTTTAGCTTTTAATTCAGTTAGTTAAATTAAACTCTTAAGATAGCTTCAATAGCTCTTAGCTTTAGGTTCTCCTAAACTCTGCACCTCCCGCTCAAGAACTGAGAAACCTGAGCCTGAACTCCTGGCATGCCGAGGTGAGCCTGGCCCTTTGTCTCTTACCACCAGATTAGCAAGGAAGGGTGTGAACATATTAAGCAAAAGATTTATAGTGCATAATGCTATATGTACCTTTAGAATAATACTGCTACATTTGTAATTCTAATTATTTTGCCATTCAGTTACTATAAGCTGTTTCCATTTGCAGATGTTGTGTGAAGAGGCAGAGAACTCAGCTGGGCTGTCAGGGTGACTCAGTGGCAGGGCTGGAGGACAGACGGCACTGGGTAGCTTGGGAACCCCTCCCCTACATCCGCCCATGCTCCACTGTGGGTTGTTCAAGCTACACAGAAATATGACATAAAAAGCAAGCCCGGAGTGTTAAAACCCCGATGCCCCGAGTGAGGATTTCTCCAGGGGTCCCATTTCTAGAAGTGCCATGTGCTGTGGCTCCAATTCTGCCAGGGGCTGAGTGAGAGAAGATCCCATGAAATATTAGTTACTAGTTCCCAAATTGTGTCAGGTTTATTTGCTTCTGGAAATTCAGTCAGCAAATGCATTTTCAAAGGTTTTCTTCTCTGGCTTGATTGTGAAGGCAGGAATTCAGAGCTGCCTTGCTTCATGATGTAAGCAGAGTCAGGATGAACTGTACCCTGACATCTGGTGGTGAAGTATGGGAAGTGTGGAAAGAATGTCTGGCATGCGAATCTGAAATATTGCATAGGCACGCCTGCCCCACCCAGACTGCCGCAGCTGTGGACTGCTTTTGACAGAAATGACTCACCTCAGTTGGGTGGTACTTGCTAGACAAGGGACATGGGTTCCAAACCCTGTGAATAGAGAGAGGTTGGGACAGGTATTTGTGCCTGTGGTGTAGGTGCCTGTGGACGCTAGAAGCACCAGTTGCCACCCTCCTCTCTCCACTGTGAATGTCAGAGTTGATTTTTTCCCTTAAGACTCTAGATACAGGTTGCTGAGCTGAACTCACTTTGGGCTTGTTCACTAGCACTGGCTCCCCTACTATGTGCTGAGATCACTAAGAGCTGAAATCACAAAGAGCTGAAATACTGAGCTGGGAGCACTAAGTACTGTGCTAACTAGTGGGGAGCCTGAAGCTAATACTGTGGAACAGAGCAGCGGCGGAGTGGAGCGTTTATGGGAATGGCTGGAGCGCACAGGACAGCTGTGGAGTGGACGCTGCAGCAGAGTAGCTGTGGGCTGGGAGCAGCCCCACGAGCAGCGGAGCCGAGCAGTTTGCTGGGACAACTGGAGCAGCTCACGAGGCGCTGGTGGAGCGGAGCAGTTTGTGAGGACGACCGGAGGAGCAGAGTGGAGCGGCTGGTAAGGCGGAGCAGTTCGTGGAGAAGGTGAAGCAGAACCCACGGAGAGGCAGGGCAGTTGGCACTGGACATGTAATGCCCCTTTCACCAGGCGGGGGAGGGACCTCACAGATGACTCTTGAATTTGGGTGCATTGACCAGACATTTTGGGTTGTTGGACTTTTGGAGGATTGGACTTAAGACCCTAAGGGGAAGGACCTATGCCCAATGTACTTGGGGGGTGGTTATGTTTGTGTTATAACTCTGTTGTGTGTTTCTCCGCTGGGATGCCACATTGATTCCTTCCTTTATAAAAAGTTTCGCTCACTCAGACTCAACCGTGCTTGCAGAGGGGAGTATGCCTCCTAGAGGCGCCAGGAGGGTATGGTATTTAAGCGTCCAGGTCATGTGGGCGAAGTGTTATGCCTTGTGTTATTGAAACAGAACCCCTGGATACTGAACCTGGCCCTTGTTGCTGCCAACTCAGAGGGGCAGAAGGGTTACAATGGTAATAAGTGAGATAGGGCATATTGCTGTTTCCTGACTGGCTGAGAGCTCTTGCACTACTGCCCTGTAGATACCTCTAAGAGTTATATGGCTACCGGTATCTCTGCTCCCACCCTGTTCTCCGAGCATCAGATGTCAGGCTTCATACCCTTCCCTCTCAATCCTCACACCCTCATCCTGGGCCCTGGGCTCCCGGATACTTACCCAGCAGTCTAAGTGGGTTTGGCACCTGGGAGTCTCTGAGTAGTGGTGAGATGAGTGACCAGCCAGCCTTCTTAAATCAAAATACTGTTTAATCTGAACAGCAGGAAGAAAGTGTAACATGGGAGAATAAGAGGGTTTTCAAACAACAGTCAGTACATGTATCCCACCGCAAACCCTCCCACTCTGACAGGGACGCAGACAGGCCAAGGGCCTTCAGATTTCCCCAGCATTGTCTGTGCCTGTCAGTCTGAAGAGCTTCTCAGCAACAGCTGCCCCACCTCTGGACAGACTTCCAGCACTGGCAAAACAAGCTGCGTATGTGGCTGGAGCTCAGAAATAGGCTCTTCCCGGCTTGTAGCTCCAGTTTAGTCTCTCAATCTCCCTGAAGTGCTGACTCAGAGATGGCTTTTCTTGAGCTGTAGTTTTCTTTGCTGCTTTTTTTCTAGCAGCCTGCTATTAAACTAGGAAGAGCCATAATATAAATATCCCAATAGTTAACCCAAAGTAGCTCTTCAGCAAATATCGCAAGAACTGGGTTTAACATACACATTGATTATGGCAGCTCAGTTCCATGTCTGTCCCAATTCCCGGGTGCTATGGATTTATGAACACAGGACAGACACTGTAAGAGAGAGAGAGAGAGCGCAATAGCCTACTTTCATGTGGGAAATGAAGTTCCATTTCCATGAATACTCATACATTTGACTTTGAAATCCACTTCCTGCAAACCCTCATCGTGCCTGAATAACAGTTGCTGGGGTCACTGTGTACTGAAGAGTCAGAGCTCAGGTTTTCTATGCTGATCTCAATGTCTGTTATCACTCCAGATACAGGTTACAGACTGTGTGACACTCTGTACCTAGGGGGAACACCCAGCACCCCCATGTTCATCCTTGTAAAATGATTCTGTGGTATCCAGTGCAAAGTTTGTTATGTCGGGTGCCTTCGGAAGGTTCATGATGCACTTAGCATGGTTGTTATAGTGATGCTATAGTAATTGTTACGGTGATGTTATAGTAAGCTTACAGGTTATAATTTCATGTATATAGTTATGAGGCTTAAAATGTGTCCTCATGGCTTAAAATAAGCCTAGACAAAAACTCTCCAAGAGCAGAGGGGCAGTTCACACCTCATCAGTGTGTGTATGGGGCAAACTCAGCCCAGACTCACAGGAACAAAGGACATTGGCCTAGGCAGCAACAAAAGAATCTGTTGGACTCTCAAGGAAGTCACCTCCCTTCCTTTGGCCAGTTTGGGACTGCGATGAGGTGATGCTCACCTGACTCTGAAGGGGCAGTGGGCAAAGCCAAGAGGGCAGAAAGGACATGATAAAAGGGAGAGACTTTGTCAGGATCTCGCTCTCTCTCTCTCTTCCAACTCTATTTACAGACACCATCACCAAGCTACTGAAGTGCTGATCAAAGAGGAGAGCCTGGCTGAAGGCCAGCCAGCCAGCCTGTGGTGAGAAGCATCTAAGTTTGTAGGGACATTGAAAGTGTTAAGATCAGCTTAGAATGTGTTTTGCTTTTATTTCATTTGACCAAATCTGACTTGTTATTCTCTGACTTACAATCACTTAAGATTTATCTTTGTAGTTAATAAATCTGTTTGTTTATTCTACCTGAAGCAGTGTGTTTGGTTTGAAGTGTGTCAGAGACTCCCTTGGGGATAACAAGCCTGGTACATATTGATGAACTTATATAAGCTTGCAGTGTCCAGCGGGCATAACTGGACGCTGCAAGACCGATGTTCCTAGGGTTGTGTCTGGGACTGGAGATATTGGCTAGTATCATTCGTTGCAAGTAGCTGGGAGCAGCTTTCATGTCAGTGGCTGTGTGTGAACAGCCCAGGAGTGGGGGGTTCTCACAGCAGTGCAGGGTAAGGCTGGCTGCCAGTCAAGGATTGGAGTGACCTGGCAGATCACCGGTCCAGATAACACGAGAGGGGAACCTTACAAACTGACAGAATCGAACCTGAGGAGACAGTTAGATATTAACCCAGGGACAGAGGAGCTACTTGATTTTTGTTTGTTGGCAAACGACTGAATGAGGGGTGAGATGCTGCAATCTTTTCAGGTTGTGAAGAAATCCAGATGACAGGCGCTGCATTTTAAGTCCCGTTGTAACCTGAGAAATCATCTCTGAAAGACGATCAGAGGGAAAGAATGGGTGCATATGTGTGTGCTAAAGTACAGATGTGTAAATGTTATGCCAAAACGTTTAACTGTAATACAAATATTACGGATCAAACTAGCATTGCATGCCTGTACACTGAAAGCCAGCAGCAGAGTTTTTGGAATTGCCACAGGAAGGAGCAGTGGTAACTTTATTGCTTAATGGCTTTCGCTTTAGAAAGTATTTCAGAAGTGCTCCACATACTTTTTGCACTGGGTTTGTGCTGTTAACTCTTTGTTCAGTGAGCAGTTGTATGATACTATCTCCTGGTAACTGACCAGAAGCTGTTTGTAACATTTACAATTCAGCGTCATGAACACAATCCCTCTGCTATATCTGTACGAGGTTTTGCAAAAAGTCCTGGGAGAACAGATCCACTGGTTTGTGTTTTAGCAAAGAGTCGAGCTGAGGTGCAGGAAAGGGGACTGTGAGAGTGGTTGTATAGAATGGACACCCACCACCTGTTACATGAGAACAGCTGAAGTAACTTGCACACTCAACTTAGTGTTTTCACTGTTCACTCATTTGTGATGCCATCCTCTCCCCCATCCAGCTGAAGTAACTGTCTGTGATAGGCTGTAACTTCCCAGCATGGAGAGAGGATGCAGGTCCTGTGAGGAGGAAGAGAATCCTGTGCGATGATCAAACTCTCTGGATTCAGTCAACCCTGGCCAGGTAAAGCACTTCAGCTTCTCTTGGAGGGATTCTCGGTGACGGAGTGTATCACCAGGAACAATTGTAAAGGAAAGTTAATAGATCCTGCCTCTGATCAAAATTAAACATGGAAATCTGGATTGATGCAGTAGAAGTCAATGTTATCGAATTAAGAACCTGTCCCTAAGAATTTATCCCATGTACTGCAAAGAGGCAGTGACATAAGTTGGACTCTCAGCAGTGGAGAAAATAAATAATTATATATAATGAGGCAATGAAACAAGCTTATAAAGCACTTTGATGCAGGACAGATAAATAGAATGACCTTTTTCACCATTCATTTGCCATGTGTTTACACTGGGAAATATTCAGAAGTGGAGGCCTGGAAAGGGTGCTGGATTTTTTTAGTGGGAAAGTCATAATTGTAAAATCAAACTGTGCTCAGGTAGGCTGCAGAACTCTCAGCCATAATATATCAATGACCCCAAGAGCTTAGCAGGATTCAAAGAGGGACTGGATGTGTTCATATGAGAGATCAGAAAATCCAAATACAGTAGTGAGGATTTTTTAAAAAAAAAACTCATGAAAGGGCTCTAAACCTTCCTGATTTACACGCCAAAAATGTCTAGTTAGTGGCTGTCATGGAGATATTTTCCCTGGGAGCAGGTTATCTCACAGCTGTCTATTTCAGGGCTTCTTCCAACCTTCTTCTGCATCATCTGGACCTGGCCACTGCATTTTGGGCTAGATGGACTGCAGGTCTGATCCAGTCTGGCAGTGTCTGTCTTCCTCACAGTGATGTAAATCCAAGACTATGTTTTTGCTGATCTTCCTTGAGCTCCTGGGAATCTCTAGACTGGCACTCAGAGCAGAAAGATTTCTCGTTTAAAATCATCTAGTTTCCTGTTCATTTTCCTTTCAGGAAGAAAAGTTCAAAATTCCTCGGACCTGCCCAGTACATTATGTCAGCTGTCAATGACACCAAATTCAACTCTGCAGTGTTTCTTCTCACTGGGATATCTGGCCAGGAAGACGTCCATCTCTGGATCTCTGTCCCCTTCTGTTTAATGTATGTTATTTCGATAGTAGGAAATTCAGTCATTCTGTTCATTATAAAAACAGATCCAAGCCTCCATGAGCCCATGTACATTTTACTTTCCATGTTGGCTGTCACAGACCTTGGCTTATCGATATCCACCATACCAACAATGCTGGGCATATTCTTGTTTAACTTTAGGGAGATCAGCTTCAATGCCTGTTTTGCCCAGCTGTTCTTCATCCACTCGCTTCAATGCATTGAATCCTCTGTGCTGTTGTTGATGGCCTTTGACTGCCTCATCGCGATCCGTAACCCACTGAGATATGCTTCTATCTTAACCCTGCCAAGAATAGCCAAGATGGGACTGGTGTGTGTGCTAAGAGGGGTGGCCGTAATGCTCCCACTCACCATTCTTCTGAAACGGTTCCAATACTGTCAAGCCAATGTCCTCTCCCATTCCTACTGCCTGCACCAGGATGTCATGAAGATGGCTTGTTCAGACATCACAGTCAACAATATCTTTGGCTTGTTTACCAAACTCTTCACAATGGGGTTGGATTTGCCGCTCATCTTCCTCTCTTATGTGATGACCCTCAAAACAGTGCTGAGCATCGCGTCCCATGATCAATGCCTCAGGGCCTTGAACACCTGCGTCTCCCACCTCTGTGCTGTCCTGCTCTTCTACACACCAGATATCAGCTTAGTCGCAATGTACAGATTCTGGAATAGCTCTCCTCACTTGCTTCAGATTGCTCTGAGCTACATCTCCCTGCTGGTCCCGCCCCTGATGAACCCAGTTGTGTACAGCATGAAAAGCAAACACCTTCGTGCAAGGATAATCAGGGTGTTCGTCAAGTGAAGAATCAGTTCATCACCCATCTCCAGCTACTGCTACCCTTTCCATCCTGGACCCTTCCAGCTGAGACGACATGACATACTGATTACCACTCTATAGAGACAGGTTCAGATGGGGTCTAAAGCAGTGGTCTTCAAACTTTATTTCTGGGGACCCAGTTGAATAAAATTGATGGTGCCTGTGACCCAATGGAACTAGGACTGAGGGGGTTAGGGATAGCGAGAGGTTCAGGGATGGGGCAAAGGGTTGGGGTGCAGGGGTGAGGAATGCAGGGTGGGATTAGGTATAAGGGGTTCAGAGTGTGGGAGGGGGTTCTGGCCTGGGGCAGTGGGTTGCGGTTTGGGAGAGGGTCAAGGCTCTGGGATAGGAGTGTATCTCTGGAGTGGGGCCAGGGATGAGGGGTTTGGGGTGCAAGAACAGGTTCCAGGTTTGGGGGAGGTTCAGGGCTGAGGCAGAGGGTTAGGGTGTGGTTTGGGGCATGGACTTACCTCTGGCAACTGCTGATCAGCAGTGCAGCTGGGATGCAGAGGCAGGCTTTGCTGTGCCCCGGAAGCAGCCAGCAGGAGGCACAGGTCCTAGATGGAAGTGCGCAAGCGGTTTCAGACGACTCTAGCCCACCGGCACTGCCCCCTCTCCCCCAGTTCCCATTGGCTGGTTCCTGGCCAATGGGAGTGCAGAACCAGTGCTCAGTGCGGGGGCAGTGCACAGAGCCCCATGGCCCCCCGCTTAGAAGCAGGGCCCACAGCTGGCCACTTCTTGGGTGCAGCTCGGTGTTGGGAAATGTAGGGACTAGCCTGCCTTAGCTGGGCAGCACCACTGACGGGAGTTTTAATGTTCCAGTTGGTGGTGCTGACCAGAGCAAGGTGATCCAGTGACTTCCATGCCGCGACCCAGTACCAGGTCGCAGCCCATGGTTTGAAAAACACTGGTCGAAGACATGGAGCAATGGGTAAGGTGCTCTCCCACCTGCTGGTGAGGGAGGACAGGACACTGGAGGAAGGAGACCAAGGCAGGCAGCAGCATTTACAAAGTGAGTTTGTCCGTGGAGACGGACGGGTGAGATGTTGGCCCATAATTAGCTCTATCTCTGGCTGCTCCAGTCTCAGAATTCCTCTCAATACAGCCAATAAAGAGAAGGGATGTGGATGTTGTTTCCCATTACACCTGGCCTGTCACTGATCCAGCTCTGGTTAAACATTCACGGGCCATAAAAAAAGCTGCAGTCACAGTCCTGGACCTTCGTGAGTGCTCTGGGTGCTTCATTAGGTGTGGACAGGGGCTATTCCAGGGGCATGGACATCCACCCTTCCCCTGTGCCCTCAGCCAGGTGTTTGTGACTGAATCGTGTCAGAGATATGATTATCACAGGAGCCCAGGAAAAACCATTCAGGAAACCTCCCCATCCCTGCTGATTGCTCTGCACACCACACACCTGTTCATTCCACTCCCCACCGAGGCAGGGCATTACTGTGTGTGAATGAGGGTCTGACGCAGAAGAGTCCTGGCAAAGGACTCAGGCCCAGATTCCCTATCCCTACCCCTCACCTCCATTTGTGCTCCCCCAGCTGATTGGAAAGGATGTAAACAGTCCGCACTCCCCAGTGGAGGCACGACTAGCTCCTATCCCAGGCCAGCCCAATCAGTGTAGGGGGATCACCTTTTCAATAGGTAAAAGTGGGACACACAGGAGCCCCGTTCCTCTGTGACCCTGCCCATCCCTTGTCTTCTCCCTTGAAGCCCCACCCTCTGCTCCACCTGTTCCCTCTCTTCCCCACCCTCCGCCCCATCTCTTCCCCAAGACTGCACCCCCTGCTTCTCCTCATTACCCGAGGCTCCACCCCCTTTCCAGGCCTGAAGCCAAAGACAGGCCATGGGAAGAGCTGCCCAGGGAGCCAGAGCCACTATGTGGATTCCCAGACCATCCTCATGCCCTGG
Organism: Chelonoidis abingdonii; assembly: GCF_003597395.2. NCBI lineage: Eukaryota > Metazoa > Chordata > Testudines > Testudinidae > Chelonoidis > Chelonoidis abingdonii. The sequence continues at coordinate 77,596 of NW_027424744.1, forward strand.
AAAGGGGACTGGGGAGGTCAGGAGAAGCCCCCAGCCTGTGTTCCCACCCCCAAGGATGATCAATTCAGGGAAGATGGAAAATCCAGGGCTCCACACAGCAGCCTCGGCTCCATGGGCAGCACTTACCACTGCCTGGCTCTAGCCTAACCGCATATCAGACCCTCCTGGGAAGTGGAGGAGCAGGGGGCAGGGCCTATGGGAAGGGATAGTGGAGTTCATGGGGCCTCAGGGGAAAAGGAGGAGCAGGTGGTGCAGCAAAGTTGAAACAATGCTAACCACAGCAAGCAGGGAGATGGGGTCTCCTGAGTAAACGAGGAGAATGGCACTGGATGGAAGAAGAGCCTGTGTTTTGAAGACTGAATTAATGTGACCCTGTGACGATGTGGTTCTGGCGGGACCCAACTGAGAGTGCCAATTCAGGACCAATTGCTCAAACAGGGCAGTCACAGCTCTAGGCTGGGGTTTTTCCACCTCTAAGGCAAACCAAACCAGCCAGACAAAAATGACTTCAGTTTCACCCCACTGGCTAACCACAAGTTACAGAAGCAATTTCCTTAGACACTCCAGTCTCCCAGTATCACCACCAGTCCCACACGTCCTGGGGATGAATGGTTATGAAAACCAACACCCCAGTAAAAGAAAAAGGTTCTCTCGATCCCAAAGGACCAAGCCCCAGACCCAGGTCAATATCCTCAGATCTTACCCACAAATCACGTTGTTGCCAATCCTTTAGAATCTAAAATCTAAAGGTTATTCATAAAAGGAAAAGATAGAGGTGAGAGCTAGAATGGTTAAACTGAATCAATTACATACAGTAATGGCAAAGTCCTTAGTTCAGGCTTGTAGCAGTGATGAAGTAAACTGCAGGTTTAATCCAGTCTCTGGAGAACATCCCCCGCTGGGGTGGGTCATCAGTCCTTTGTGCAGAGCTTCAGATTGTTCAGCAAAGTCCTCCAGAGGTAAGAAGCAGGATTGAAGACAAAATGGAGATCAGGCTTCCAGCCTTATATAGCTTTCCAGTTGTAAGGACCTTCTTTGTTCTTACTGTGGAGAGTTACAGCAAAATGGAGTTTGCAGTCACATGGGCCAGTTTCTGCTTACTCCAGTGAGTCACAGGGCGTATCCGCCTTCTCTCGATGGGTCAATTGTGTAGTTGATGGTCCTTAATGGGCCATCAAGCAGGCTAGCAGAGCTGACACAGCCTGTCTGGGACTCTTTCTAGTAACACAGAACAAGTTTGAAATATAGACAGTATACAGCCAATATTCATAACTTCAACTACAGAAATGATACAGACATACAGACAGCATAACAAAACCAGTAACCCGTAACCTGCTCTTAGACACCTTACTATGACCGGAACTGGAACAGCAACCAGCACCAGCACCAGCAATTGCAAACACATCTTCAACCTCCACGCCAGAGGGGGCCAGCGAGCCTGAACTGGCAGAAGCAACAACCAACCATACCGAAGAGGCTCAGCCACAGCCTGAAAATCCCCAGGTGCACCAGCGAGAGTGGTTCACCAGCAACGAAACAACCCCATCACCTACATCGCTTCCAGAGGGACCAAGCCCAAGTCCACAGTCTGAGGAAGAAACTGGTATCCCCAGCCTCAAGGGAACAGTTCCAGACTGAGCAGGAAGCAGATGACAGCCTTCAGAAAGCTTGGGGCGGCACGGAGCACCCCACCGCCTCTCAGCTCTTCTCACAGATCCCGGTTTGTTATAGACCAAGGACTTTTATACAAGAAATTCTTTCTGGTGACACCAGGAAGAATGGCAGCCACCAAACGGTTGGTGGTTCCAACTAAGTACCGGGGAAGCTCTTAAGCTTAGCCCATGATCATCCCAGTGGCCATGCTGGGGTGAACAGAACAAAGACAGATTGGGGAAGTCCTTCCACTGGGAGGGGATGGGCAAGGACGTTGCCAGTATGTCCGGTCTTGTGAGGTGTGCCAAAGAGTGGAAAGCCCCAAGATCTGGTCAAGGCCCTCTCCAGCCACTCCCCATAATTGAGGTCCATTTCAGCGAGTAGCTGTGGATATTCTGGGTCCTTTCCCAAGAAAGACACCCAGAGGAAAGCAGTACTACTGACTTTCGTGGACTTTGCTACCCAATGGCCGGAAGCAGTAGCTCTAGCAACACCAGGGCTAAAGCTGTGTGCCAGGCCCTAACAGACATTTTTGCCAGGGTAGGTTGGCCCTCCGATATCCTTACAGATTCAGGATCTAATTTCCTGGCAGGCACCATGAAAGACCTGTGGAAACTCATGGGGTGAAATCACTTGGTTGCCACCCCTTACCACCATCAAACAATGGCCTGGTCGAAAGGTTTAATGGAACTTTGGGGGCCATGATCCGTAAATTCGTGAATGAATACTCCAATGACTGGGACCTAGTGTTGCAGCAGTTGCTCTTTGCTTACAGGGCTGTACCACATCCCAGTTTAGGGTTTTCACCCATTTGAACTGTGTATGGCCACGAGGTTAAGGGGCCATTACAGTTGGTGAAGCAACAATGGGAGGGTTTACACCCTCTCCAGGAACTAACATTCTGGACTTGTAAGCAACCTACAAAACACCCTCCGACATTCTTTAGCCCTTGCTAGAGAAAACCTAAAGGATACTCAGGAAGAGCAAAAGGCCTGGTATGATAAACATACCAGAGAATTGTTCCTTCAAGGTAGGAGACCAGGTTATGGTCTTGAAGGCGCAACAGGCCCATAAGATGGAGCATCATGGAAGGGCCATTCACGTCCAAGAGCGCCTGGGAGCTGTTAACTACCTCATAGCATTTCCCAATTCCTCACTAAAACCCAAAGTGTACCATGTTAAATTCTCTCAAGCCCTTTTATTCCAGAGACTTACAGGTTTGTCAGTTTACAGTCCAGGGAGGAGATGACGCTGAGTGGCCTGACGGTGTCTACTACGACGGGAAAAAGGACGGTGGCGTGGAAGAGGTGAACCTCTCAACCACCCTGGAACGTCTGCAGCGGCAACAAATCAAGGAGCTGTGCACTAGCTTCGCCCCATTGTTCTCAGCCACTCCAGGACGGACTGAACAGGCATACCACTCCATTGACACAGGTAATGCTCACCCAGTTAGAACACCACCCTACCGGGTGTCTCCTCACGCCCAAGCTGCTATAGAACGGGAGATCCAGAACATGCTACAGATGGGTATAATACGCTCATCTACCAGTGCATGGGCATCTCCAGTGGTTCTGGTACCCAAACAGATGGGAAATACGCTTTTGCGTGGACTACCGTAAGCTAAATGCGGTAACTCGTCCAGACAACTATCCAATGCCACGCACCGATGAGCTATTGGAGAAGTTGGGACGTGCCCAGTTCATCTCTACAATAGACTTAACCAAGGGGTACTGGCAAGTACCGCTAGATGAACCTGCCAAGGAAAGGTCAGCATTCGTCACCCATGCAGGGGTGTATGAATTTAATGTACTTCCTTTCGGGCTGCGAAATGCACCCGCCACCTTCCAGAGGCTGGTAGATGGTCTGCTAGCAGGACTGGGAGAGATATGCAGTTGCCTACCTCGATGATGTGGCCATTTTTTCAGACTCCTGGCCCGAACACCTAGTACACCTGGAAAAGGTCTTTGAGCGCATCAGGCAGGCAGGACTAACTGTTAAGGCCAAAAAAGTGTCAAATAGGCCAAAAACAGAGTGACTTACCTGGGACACCAGGTGGGTCGAGGAACCATAAACCCCCTACAGGCCAAGGTGGATGCTATCCAAAAGTGGCCTGTCCCAAAGTCAAAGAAACAGGTCCAATCCTTCTTAGGCTTGGCCGGGTACTACAGGCGATTTGTACCACACTACAGCCAAATCGCTGCCCCACTGACCGACCTGACCAAAAAGACCCAGCCAAATACAGTTAAATGGACTGATGAGTGTCAGGAGGCCTTTACCCAACTTAAGGCGATGCTCACGTCTGACCCTGTGCTAAGGGCCCCAGACTTTGACAAACCATTCCTAGTAACCACCGATGCATCTGAGCGTGGTATAGGAGCAGTTCTCATGCAGGAAGGACCGGATCACAACTTCCATCCTGTCGTGTTTCTCAGCAAGAAACTATCTGAGAGGGAAAGCCACTGGTCAGTCAGTGAAAAGGAATGCTATGCCATTGTGTACGCCTGGAAAAGCTACGCCCATATGTTTGGGGACGGCGGTTCCAGCTACAAACTGACCATGCTGCGCTAAAGTGGCTTCATACAGCCAAAGGGAACAACAAGAAACTTCTTCGTTGGAGTTTAGCTCTCCAAGATTTTGATTTTGAAATTCAACACATTTCAGGAGCTTCTAACAAAGTAGCTGATGCACTCTCCCGTGAGAGTTTCCCGGAATACACTGGTTAAAAACTTTCCTTAAGATGTAGAAGTCTTGTAGTTTACATACTTGTAGTATATGTAAAGGTGCATGTGTTTTATTAATCTGTTTAGTTTAAAGTTCTAGGAAGAAATCACCGCCAGTGAAGTTTCCCACTGTCTGTGATTTGGGGGGCGTGTCATAAATAGATAGCTAAGGTTAATGTTCTTTTTTACCTGTAAAGGGTTAACAAAGGGAACCAAACACCTGACCAGAGGACCAATCAGGAAACTGGATTTTTCAAAGTCAGGGAGGGAATTTTGGGGTCTGAGTCTTTTTGTCTGTCTCTCAGCTATGAGAAGGTTCTTTCTATCTTCTAATCTTCTGTTTCCAAACTGTAAGTACAGGTAGAAAAAAATATAGGCTTTTATTGTTTTTTGTTGTATTTACATGTGTGTAGCTTGCTGGAATGTTTCAAATTGGATATCTTTTTGAAATCAGACTGTTTATTCATATTTTTCTTTAAGCAATAGCCCTGTATTGTCACTTGATGCAGAGATTATATTCTTATGTCTTTTTTCTTTCTTTTTTTTATATAAAGTTTCTTTTTAAGACTTGTTTGAGTTTTTCTCTCTGGGTAGGCTAAGGAACGAAGGGAGGGGAATTCTCTTTGTGTTAGATCTACGGAGGGTAAAGCTCTGCAGCACCAGGGAATTGGTGGGAGGGGGAGAGATAGAATCATTTCTGTTTCCTTGTATTTGGGTTTGTCTCTTTGTGGAATAGAGGAGACATGCTTCTTGGTATTGTGATGTAAAGAGATTGCATCAGTACTCTCAGGTTAGCCCAGAGAGGAAAGTCTGGGTGGGAGAGAGAGGGGAAGGGAAGTGGGTTATTTCCCTTTGTTGTGAGACTCAGAGTCTCTGAGTCTTGGGGTCCTCTCCAGGGAAGGTTTTGGGGGAGACCAGAGGGGGCCAAAACCCTGGAATTTTTGGATGGTGGCAGCGAGATCAAAGCTAAGCTGGTAATTAAGCTTAGAAAGGGTTCATGCTAGGCACCCAGATTTTGGACGCTAAGGTCCAGATTTGGGAAAAGATGCTTATGGATAGACCTCCCAACATCCTTTTGCTCTCCCTCTTCTTTGTCTGCTTTGCGGGACAAGTGTCCTGGTCAAGCACCCGACCTGGGTCTCAGGTTATGAAGGGCATCGATCATATGCAAGGGAACAGTTCTCCTGGCCCTGAGAGTCTCAGCAAAAGGCACACATTTTTATTTTAACCGCCAAGGCCAGTGGTGCAATACACAGGAAACTGAAGCACACATATATTCATGCAAAACAGTAATTCATATACCAGAGGGGTATACCGTGTTAGTCTGGATACTGTAAAAGCAGCAAAGAATCCTGTGGCACTGTGATACAGCATGGCCAGAGGCAGCGCAGGAAGAGGGTTAGAAGGCAGTCTTATTCCCTGTAAGGGGAAGAAAGTTTGCTATAGATTAACTAGAGCACCTGATGCACAGTAGATAGAGCACCTGCAGTCAGTCACATGATAAAAACCCCCTGCTTCAATCAGACAGTGTGGGAGTAGAGCAGAAAGGATTGGTGTTGGAGCAGAGAACAGTTGGAGGAGTTGGAGCAGAAAGAATGAGTTAAAGCAGAGAAGCAGTTTGAAGAAGTGCTGCGGTGGGCTAAGATGTCCTAGACCCTAAGTAAAGGGGCACCTGGCTTGTGCAGAAGGAGGGCAGGAGCCCCCCACAAGCTAAAGAGCAGGAGAGGTAAGTAGCCTGGGAAGGAACCTTCAGTTCAAGTGGTCATCACTATCCTCAGGGCACCTGGGCTGGGACCTGATTAGAGGGCGGGCCAAGTCCTCCCTCTCCACCTCCCCTCCTCTAGGACACTAGTGGGGCAATTAATATTCCAATTTAGGGGCAAGAAATGGTGTGCCCTGAACCCCGCCAAAGAAGAGAAACCGCGAGACCCATCATAATAGTGCCGCAATTTGCCACAGGCACCCTTATAGACTACAGACGTACTTGACAGCATGAAGCTTTCATTTGGTGAATACGCCACTTCGTCAGATGCATTTACGCCCATGAAAGCTCATGCGTCCAATATGTTTTGTTAGTCCATAAGGTGCCACAGGACTCTTTTTACAGATCCAGACTAACACGGTTACCCTCTGATACTTGGGTACAAATAGGCTCTTTAAACTATCTGGCAAGTGTGACGAACTGGGAATGTTCTTAATGTTTTTCTCTGAATCTGTGGGGGGTCCTCAGTTTCCTGGCCAACCCTCTGTCGAACAGAGTAACTACTGGCCAGGCCCTTCCACCCTGCAAGGTGATAGCTAAAGGTGTTGGAGACAAAAGAGATCAGGTGACCTCTCCTGGCCCGGGAAAGGAACTGAGCAGAGAGGAGGGGCTGGAGGAGTTTTCAGTTCTGGAGCTGGCTGGGGATGAGGAGTGAAGTGCAGATGTGGGGTCCGGCTCACTGCACCCCAGAATGGACCCGGTTTGAGGGGTCTGGTTCGTGGTACCTACAAGCTCTGTTTTAGATCATGTTCTGTCATTGATAACCTCTGTTTTACTGTCTGGCCTGAGAGTCAGGTCTTGACTGCAAAGTGGGGATGCAGGACCCTGTGGCTTCCCCAGGACCCCGCTGGGGCAGGCTCACTGTGTGGAAGCGCACAGAGTGGCAGAGGATGCTGAATGCTCCAAGGTCAGACCCAGGAGGTGAAGCCATTGTGAGCTTCTTGCCCTGAAAACAGTCTGCTCCAAGGGAAAGAAGGCTCCCCAAAGTCCTGACTGGCTTAGTGGGTTGGGGAGCAGTTCCAGAGCATCGCCTGGGCACTCCATGACAGCAAGCTATAACGAGAACCAATGGCTGGAAACTGAAGCCAGACAAATTAAATTTAAAAATGCGGCTCACATTTTTAACAGCAATGGTGCTTAACCAATGGAACAAACTCCCAAGGGAGGTGATGGATTCTCCTAATATCTCCCAACAAAGGCTGGATGCCTTCCTGGAAGATCCTCTTTAGATGAACACAAGTTTTGTGTTAGTCAAAACCAGAGTGGGGTGGGACTCCTGCATGTGTCTTGCTTTTGCCTTTTGGAAAAGGTGGTCACCCTATGTTGAATGGTGTGAGCTGGGATAGGAATTAGCCGTTCCTTTTGTGGGGACCTGAGGTCATTTCCCCTCTTTTGCATTGCTGGGACAGCACAAAAAGGGGGGAGAATCTGGGCGACAGTCTCTTGCCAGGACTCCTGTGTGTCAGATCCTCCCTTGCACACTCAGCTCTGCTCTGCTTTGGTGGGGAGTGGGCTCAGCAGGTGTGTTGGGTTCAGAGCCATCCATGGGGGAGGGGCTGACTGATTAGCTTCTCCTGGGGTTCCTGCATGAATCAGGTCTCTGACACGACTCAGTCATAAACACCTGGCTGAGGGCATAGCAGAAGGGTTGGTCTCCGTGCCTCTTGAATAGCCCCTGTCCACAGCTGGATCAGCTCCCATGGATCACGCAATGCCCTGAGCGCCCAGGAAAGGCCAGGACTGTGACTACAGAACAGATTTGCAGTTTTTTTTTCATGGTCTGTGGACGTTTAACCAGAGATGGGACAGGGACAGGTATAGTGGGAAAAAAACATCCACATCCCTTCTCTTAGTGACTGTATTCACAGGAATTCTGAGGTTGGAGGAGCCACCGATACGGCTGTTTATGCACCAACATCCCACTGGTCCTCTGGATCTCCACAAACACAGTTACTTTGTAAATGCTGCTGTCTGCTTTGGTCTCCTTCCCCCAGTGCACTGTCCTCCCTCACCAGCCCCTCTCCCATTCCTCCAGGCCTTAGACCCTACCTGAACCTCTCTGTAGAGAGTGGAGATAGTAGCTGGAGCTGGGTGATGAATTGACCCTTCACTTGATGAACACCTTGATTATCCTCACGCGAAGGTGTTTGCTTTTCATGCTGTACACGATTGGGTTCATCAGGGGCGGGACCAGCATGTAGACATAGCCCAGGAGACTCTGAAGCAAAGGAGAAAAACTCTTCCCAAATCTGTGTATCAGAGAAAGGCCAATCACTGGCATGTAGAAGACCAGGATGGCGCAGACATGGGAGATGCAGGTGCTCAGGGCTTTGAGGCACTCTGCGTGGGACGTGATGCTAAGCACTGTTTTGAGGATCATCACGTAAGATAGCAGGATGAGCAGTGAGTCCAACCCCACCGTGGAGACTATTATGAACAAGCCATAGATACTGTTGACTGTGATGTCCGAACAAGCCATCTTCATGACATCCTGGTGCAGGCAGTAGGAATGGGAGAGGACATCGGCTTGACAATATTGGAATCGTTTCAGGAGAAAGGGGAATGGGAATGCTAAGGCTACCCCTCTTAGCAGAAGCACCAGTCCCATTTTAGCTATTCTCGGTGGAGTTAAGATGGAAGCATATCTCAGTGGGTTACAGATTGCGATGAAGCGGTCAAAGGCCATCAACAACAGGACAGAGGATTCAATGATTGAAAGAGAATGGATGAAGAACAGCTGAGCAAAACATGAATCTAGACCGATTTCCCTAGAGTTAAACAAGTATATGCCCAGTATCGTCGGCATGGTGGCTATCGATAAGCCAAGGTCTGTGACGGCCAACATGGAAAGGAAAATGTACATGGGCTCATGGAGGCTTGGATCTGTTTTTATAATAAACAGAATGACTGAATTTCCTACTATCGAAAGAACATACATTAAGCAGAAGATGATAGAGATCCAGAGATGGATGTCTTCCTGCTGAGATATCCCAGTGAGAAGGAACACAGCAAGTGTGAATTTGGTGTCATTGACAGCTGACATGATGTACTGGGTAGGTCTGAGGAGTTTTGAACTTTTCTTCCTGAAAGGAGAAAGAACAGGAGACTACATGATAATTAACAAGACATCATTCTGCTTTCAGTGCAAGTCCAGAGATTCCTAGGAGGTCAAGGACGATCAGCAAAACAGAATCTTGGATTTACATCACAGATAGGAAGATAGGCATTGCTAGACAGGATCGGACCTATCCGTCCAGCCCAGTGTCGAGTGGCCAGTACCAGATATTGCAGAGGAACATGGAAGAAGCCCTGCAATAGGCAGCTCTGAAATAACCTGCTCCCAGGTAAAGTTTCCCCTGACACCCACAGGTTAGACATGTTTTGTGGTGTACATGAGGAAGGTTTACATCAGTTCCAAAACTTTTTAAAGGAATCCTCATTAATGTAATTGGATTTTCTGATTACCCATATAAACATCCGGTCCCTTTTTGAATCCTGCTAAACTCCTGGGCCCCTGATATCTCGTGCCTGGGAGTTCCACAGCCTACTTGAGCACTGTGTGAGTTTAAATTGTGAACTTCCCATCGACACCCTTCCTGGCCCTCCATGTCTGAATGTGGCCCATTGTATCATGAGATGAGAAGTGCATGGTGAAAGCAGTCATTATATTTATGTGTCCTGCATTGAAGCTATTTAACAACGTGTTTCATTCCCTCATTATACATATATTCTCCACTCCTGAGTCCAAATTGTGCCACTTCCTCTTTCCAGCACACGGGATAAATTCTCAGGGCCAGGTTCTGAATTCAGTAACTGTGACTTCAATGGCGTCACTCCAGATTTACATGTGTAAATTTGATCAGAACCAGGCTCTATTAACCTTCCCTTACCCAATGCTCATGGTGATACATTCTGACACCCAAGAATACCTCCAAGAGAAACTGAAGTGCTTTGCCTGGCCTGCATTGATTGAATCCAGAGCATTCAATCATCCCACAGGCTTCTCTTCCTCCTCACAGGACCTGCATTCTCCCCATTCCAAGGTCTTGTACATATGTGGCAAGTTACAAGCTAACACAGAAAGTTACTTCAGTTGGGCAGTGGAGGGGTTGGTGTCACAAGTGGGTGAATAGTGGAAACACTAGGTTTTCATTAATATCCAGCTGAGTGTGCAAGTGACTTCAGCCACGCTTGTGTAAGATGTCATGTGAGTAAATTACATACAACCACTATAACACTCCCCTTTCCTGCACCTGAGCTCTACTCTTTGCTGAAGCACAGTCCAGTGGTTCTGTTCTCTCAGGACTTTTTGGAAAGTCTTGCACAGGTATTGCAGAGGGCTTGAGTGCTAGGTAAGAGATTGAAGTCCAGCATCTCCATGGTAGCATTCTCTGAAATGCTTCCTTTTCCACGCGCAGGGCCAGGTAGCCAGGCAGAACTACGGGGTCTCAATGTGTGGCTGAGACAATGGAGTAGGGAGGAGGGGTTTAGATTTGTTAGGAAATGGGGAAATTTTTGGGAAAGGGTGAGCCTATACAGGAAGAATAGGCTCCACCTAAACCAGAATGGAGCCAGATTCCTGACACTTAAAATTAAAAAGATTGTAGAGGAGTTTTTAAAGTAAGGGCTGGGGGAAAGCCAACAGATATGGAGGAGCATGTGGTTCGGACAGAGACATCTCTTAGGGGAGGATCTATTAATGGAGATTCTCTGTGTCCTAGCATGTAGAAGAAGATGGAAGATGATAAAATATGGGTAGGATCTGATCAGAAATAGTCAAATGAAAAAAAGTCCCATTCAATTACATCATGTAATGGCAGAAAGCTAAAAAATTACAATGTTAAGTGCTTATATACATATGATAGAAGTCTAAATAATAAGACGGGTGAACTACGATGCCTTGTATTAAATGAGGATATTGATATACTAGGCATCACAGAAACATAGTGAAATGAGGATAATCAATGGGACACAGTAAAACCAGAATATAAAATCTATCGGAAGGATAGAACAGGTTCTGCTGCTGGGGGAGTGGCACTATATGTGAAAGAAAGTGTAGAATTAAATGAAGTAAAAATCTTAAATGACCCAAACTGTGCCTCTATGGATAGTAACTCCATGGCTGAATAATAAGAATAGAGCAGTAGGGATATACCACTGCCTGCCTGAGCAGGATGCTGATAGTCACTGTGAAATGCTCAGAGCGATTAAAGAGAGTTTAAAAATAAAAATTCAATAATAATGAGGGATTTCAACTATCTCCATATTGACCGGGTACAAGACATCTTAAATGACTGCTTCTTGGAGCAGCTAGTTTTGTAACCCACCAGAGGGGAGGCAATTCTTGATTTAGTCCTGAGTGGGAGCACAGGTTCTGGTCCAAGATATAAATATAGCTGGACCACTTGGTAACAGCGATCATAATATAATTACATTTAACATCGCTATGACAGGGAAAACACCACAGCAGCCCAATACAATAGCATTTAATTTCAGAAAGGGGAAATAGACAAAAATGAGGAAGTTAGTTAAACAGAAATTAAAAGTTACAGACCTAAAAGTGAAATCCCTGCAAGCTGCATGGAAACTTTTGAAAGAAACCATAATAGAGGCTCAACTTAAATGTATACCCCAAATTAAAAAATGTAGTTGAAGAACCTATTAACCAGGATGGGAAGGGATGGTTTTCCTAGGCTCTGTTTAGCATTGGCCACTCTAGGAAGAAAGGATACTGAGTTGGATGGACTTTTGGTCTGACCCAGTATAGCCATTCTTATGTTCTTATATGCTGTATATGAGCGTTAGAAATGGCTTCTGGTCAGTTACCAGGAGACAGTATCATCAACTGTTCACTGAACGAAGAGTCAATAGAACAAAATCATTGAAAACAGTATGTGGAGTACTTCTCAAATAAATGCAAACCCATTCTTTCCTCTCTGATCTTTCAGAGATGATTTCTCAGGTTTAGAGTGGGACTTAAAATTTAAGCGTCTGTCACCTGGATTTGTTCAGGACCTGAAAAGATCCCAGCATCTCAAGCATCAGTCAATCACTTGTCAGCAAAGAAAAATCTAGTAGCTCCTCTGTCCCTGGGTTAATAGCTGACTGGTTCTCCTCAGGTTCAGTATGTCAGTCTGTAGCTCGTATCTGGCGTGGTAACAGCCATTGGGATCAGTATATGGAATATTCATTCTATCGTTTCTCACTCTGAAATACAGTGGTTTTCAACTTTTCTTCATTTGTGGAGCCCTAATCAATTTTGAATGGCGGTCTGAGTACCTTTAGAAATGTTAGACCTTCAGAAATGTCTGCAGACCCCCGTGGGTCACAGACCACAGGCTGAAATCCACTTGTCTAGTACATAGTAACCCCAGCACCTGTTGTTCAGCCACGTTGAGGGTTTGCAGGAAGTGGATTTCAAAGTCAAATGCACGTAGAACTTATTTTCCCACGTGAAAGTAGTCTATTGCTCTCTGACTGTCTATGTCCTATGTATTCATGAAATCCAAATCACTCAAGAACAGTATTGGGACAGACATGGAGCTGAACTGCTATAGTGAATGTGTCTATTAACCCCAGTTCTTGGGACGTTTTCTGTAGAGTTATATTGGGTTAACTAGTGGGATTTTTATGTTATGGCTATATTGGGTGAAACCAGTATGTATCCACTCAGTTTAATAGAAGGCTTCTAGAAAACAAGCAGGAAGGGAAGCAACAGCTCAAGACAATCCATCTCTCAGTAAGCACTTCAGGGAGGTAAAGACACAACACTGGAGCTACAAGGCGAGCATATCCTATTAACAAGCTCCAGCCACGTTACACAGCTTATTTGCCAGCGCTGTGAGTCTGTCCAGAGGTGGGTCAGCTGTTGCGGAGAAGCTCTTCAGACTAACAGGGACAGAGACCGCTGGGGATATCTGGAAGTGCACGACCTGCGTGGGTCCCTGTCGAAGGGGGGTTGGGGTCAGAGATGTGTACAGATTGTTGTTTGAAAATCCTCATTCTCCCACGTTATGCTTTATTCCTGCTGTTCATATTAAACAGTACTTTGGTTCAAGAAGGCTGGCTGACCACTCATCTCAGCATTAGTCACAGGCTCACAAAGAGAAGAACCACAGATGCCACACCTACTTGGATCTGCAGGGCAAGCACAGTCCCCCTCCCCCTGTGTGCAGTAGCCAGGGCCCAGCCGGAGGGTGGGAGGACTGCGGGATTCCACCCCCTGAGAGCTAAGGCTACGAGGTCTGACATGTGGAACTCAGAGACCAGAGTGGGGATTGAGCTGACAGGAGCCCTGTAACTCTGAGCAATGTCTACAGGGCAGAAGTACTGGATCCCTCAGCCAGTCTGGAAACCGAAATATACCCTATCGGACCTGTTACCACAGAGCAACACAGCTCTGAATTCCTGCCTTCACAATCGTCCAAGAGAATAAAACCTTTGAAAATGCATTTGCTGTTTAAATTTCCAAGAGAAAATAAACAGGATGCAATTTGGGAAATATTTACTGATATTCCGTGGGATCTCCTTTCGCTCAGCCCCTGGCAGGATTGGGCCCAGAGCACACGGAACCTCTAGAAATGGGAGCCCTTGAGAAACCCTGGCTCGGGGCATTGGGGTTTTAACGCTACAGGCTCAGTCAGTGAATGTCAGATTTCAGTGTTGCTTGAATAACTTACTGTGGAGCATGGGTACATGTTGGAGAGGGGGTCCCAAGCTACCTAGCACTGCCTGCCCTCCAGCCCCTTCACTGAGTCACCCTGACAGCCCAGCTGAGTCCTCTACTGCTGCACAGAACATCTGCAAATGGAAACAGCTTTCAGCCTTTCCCCTTCACTGCGCATTTAAAAGATAGTGAAACCTGCCAACCTACCCAATGCCTGCTAGATGGGGAGTTGCCAGAGGTCTTCATGCTAAAGGACAAAGAGTCATCAGAGAGGTTGCACGGGCAGCAGGCAGTGTCTGTTCAGATAGGGAGGCAAGTGTCTTTATGAAGCATGTCTGCACATTCCCTTGGGGGCCACTTGGCCATCAGGGAACCTCAGTTAATTGGTTTCATGTGCATCAGCTTTAATCCTTGGATAATTCCAATAGGGGAAAAACTTCCTACCTGTCAATGTAGTTAAGCACTGGAATAAATCACTCATGGAGGCTGTGGAATCCATGACATTGGATTTTTAAGAGCAGTTTAGACAAAGACCTGTCAGGGATGACCTAGATAATACTTAGTCCTGCTGCGAGTGCAGACTCTGGACTCAATGACCTCTAGAAGTTGCTTCCAGTCCTACATTTCTCCCAGAGGAATAAACAGGGGACCCCAGGATCCAGGGAACTCCATAGTTAGACACAGATCTCAGTGATCCACTTGTACGTAGGCCACCCACTCACAATCGCTGAGCCTCCACACCTGCCCTAGGACCCTCTCCAGGTATTTGCTAGCACAGGCTCATCAGAGATGTGCTACCAGGGCCTGTCATAGTAGCCACTACCCGCAGGATCTGCTGAAGGGGCCTGAAGGGTGGAGGAGGCTGCAGAGAGATGGGAAGACTGTTTAGAGTAGCTGATGGACACTGTACCCCAGAGACAGACTGGCAGGGAGGTTTTGACCTTCCCATGCCCAGACTGCAGCCAGAGATTGCGTCCATACAACCTTCATTTATGTTGTGAGGGAGGGGCAGATGAAAATCCTCCAGTTTCTCTTGGGGATCCAGGCAGCTGAAGCTGGGCAGCATCATGGCACAAGAATAAAAGAATGGCCATACTAGGACAGACCAAAGGTCCATCTAGCACAGCATCCTGTCTTCCAGTAATGGCCAATGCCAGGTGCCCCAGAGGGAATGAACAGACCAGGCAATCCTGAAGTGATCTATCCCCTGTCGCCAATTCCAAGCTTCTGACAGGCAGCGGGTAGGGACACCATCCCTGCCCAAACTGGCTAATAGCCATTGATGGACCTATACTCCATGAATTATCTAGTTCTTTTTTGAGCCTTGTTATATTCTTGGCCTTCACAACATCCTCTAGCAAGGAGTTCCACAGATTGACTGTGCATTGTTTTAAAAAACAGCTGGCAGCTGAGCTTTCAGGGGAACATGATCCATTTTCTATGAAAACTCATTGCAAAAAAAATGGATGAAAAGGAAACATTTTAGTCTGGGTCAATATTTCTCATGGGGGAGGGAAGGAAACTCTATTTTCAAGCCAAGCTCTTGCTCAAACCATGGGCTTCTATCTCTTATGCTACAGGATCACACTCCTACGTGGCATCACTAGCCTCCGTCAGCCTCCCATACAGAGCAGCCCCTGGATATCTGCAAGGGCAGCTATGCCAGCTGTATAACAGAGGGAGCCCCTGGAAATGGCTTATCTGCAGTAGCCCATCCATCAGTGGCACAATTGAAGAACATAAGAACGGCCATATTGGGTCAGACCAATGGTCCATCTAGCCCAATGTCCTGTTTTCTGTCACTGCCCATGCAGATACTTCAGAGGGAATGAAGAGAACAAGGCAATTATTCAACGATTCTGGCATTCCAAGGTTTACAAACACCCAGATAATTGGGCTGCATTCCTGACCATATTGGCTAATAGCCATCGATGGATCTATCTTACATGAACTTATCAAATTTTTTTGGACCCAGTTATACTTTTGGCCTTCCCAACATCCCTTGGCAATACGTTCCACAGACGGACTGTGTGTTGTGTGAAAAAGTACTTCCTTCTGTTAAATCTGCTGCCAAGTAACTTCATAGGGTAACCTCTGGTTCTTATGAAGGGGTAAATAACACTTCCTTATGCACTTTCTCCACACCACTCGTGATTTTATAGACTTCTTTAATACTCCCCTACTCATCATTTTTCCAAGCTGAATAGTCCCAGTCTTTTTAATCCCTCTTCATATGGAAGATGTTCCATAACCCTAAAGATTTTTCTTGCCCTTCTTTTTACTTTTTCTAGTTCAAGTATATATTTTTGAGATGGGGCAAACAGAACTACCCACAGTATTCAAGGTGCTGGCTTACCATGGCTCTATAGAGAGACAATATGATATTTTCTCTCTTGTTATCTACTGCTTTCCTAATGGTTCCCAACATGGGCAGCAGGTGGAGCCCACATTCGGGAAGGCTAGCCTCCGCCTGGACTCACCCCTTCTACCCAAGGCAGAACCCCCTACCCCTGCAGCCAGAGCTCAAAGCCCCCTCCCCCCTCCATCCTAGAGAAGGCCAGAGCCTCCTGAGCCCCATAGTCTGGAACCTTAAACGCCATCCAATCCCAAACCGGCCAGAGCCCATACTCCGAGCCATGCAGCGCCTCCTCTCATGAGATCCCCAAGCCGTCCCACAGGAAAAGATTGTCTCCTCCAGAAGAACCTGTGCTTTTTATATGTGCCATGAAGGATCCAGGGCAGCTGAGGAAGTGGTTGTGACAATGCCCCCATATGAGTATGATTATGACATAGTTATGATGCATTGTGTACAAAACATATCTTGTGAGGTGTCGATGGAAAAGTTATGGTTTGCAGAATATAATGATCCTAGTTGTATGAATGTATCATTTTGTATCTGAAGTTATGAATATTGACTATGTATCTTTATTTCAAATGTAGTTGCACGTGGGTGACACTCAGTAGGTAATGTGCTTCCAGCCCAGACAGCTGGTTGTGAAGACCCTATTCAGGGTAATGGACCATTAGGAGAAACAATAGGTCCTAGGAGAAGCTTATCCCCTTCCTGTTGAGCCTTCATGAGATCGCTCCAGACACCCTATGGGTAATGGCTGCTATGACTCAGCAGGACATGCCAGGGCATGGGACCAGTCTATATGACACTAAACTCCATTTTGCTACCTGTATTTTTCCATTATATAAGGTGGGGTGTGACATCATCTCTTGGCCTCACTCCTTCACAAAAGAACTCCTGGAAACACCCAAGGAACAAACACTGATCTAGGGGAAGTGCTGGTCCCAGGCTAAAGGGATTTCTAGCCTTTGTATAGAAACTTGGTGGACAGCTTGTATCGTCAGTCAGGGTGACAAACAGAGGCAAACAGTGTCACCAACTAAGCAGTGTAAGATTGACCAGCCCAGCTGAAGAGTTAAGGGGCACAGCGGTTCCCACAGCTCCCAGACTGAACCCTAGGGGTGATAACCTGTCACAGCAACAATTAACAGAAGCACTATTGTTAGCTACACACAGAACATTGAAATAATGCATTAAAATACACCACTGGTAACATACCTCTCTCTTTCTCGGTTACCAGGCAAGCACACATGAGCCAGAAGATCCCAGGAATGATGAGTGAACCCAGGGGCAGGGGCCCTCACACAGAACTTATGTGAAGCAACGCTCTAAACTTTCCCAGCATTTTCCATTCACTAGATATCTCACTCCTGAGGGTAAGCAGGGAAGCAAGGGTGCATCAGCTACACACTTGTGGCTTCCACCCCAGTCCTTATGCTGCTCGCTTGTGTGCAGCTTTGGTCCCTGCCCAGGTAATTGCAGAATGATGCAGGAAAGTGTTTCTCAATGGTGCAAGGAACAAAGCAGCTCTGCCAAGGAGCCTGCAGCAGAGGATTGCTGAGTTCCTCCAGAAAAGTTTCCTAGGGATCTCTGTGAAGGATTCCTGTGACATCTCAGAGAGCATCAACTTCCTGTTCCGCCATAGTGCCTAGCACACAGAAACAAATCCTGCCTACTGCAGTTTGCTGTCCTCAACTCTCCTCAGAACTTCTCAAAGCAAAAGCACTTTCCAGGGGTCTCCTCTCCTGCTTCTGGATCTCCAGAAAGTGACCACAGAGACAGGCTACATACCAACAGAGCGGAGATCAGCTTCTGACTGGATGCACCAATGGGCTCCATACGTTCCTCAGACTCCACCTTTTCATCTATGACTTCCTCCTCTGGGTTAGATCCACTTTCCACTGGTTCCAGACCCATTGAAGTATCCATGGTGGTGGAAGTGGAGTCGCCACCTAGGATAGCGCCCAACTCACTATAAAAATGGCAAGTCTGGGGCACAGCCCCAAAGCGATGGTTTGCCTCCCTTGCTTTGTGGTATGCATCCCTCTGCTCCTTCACCTTTGTGCTACACTGCAGTGTGTCCTGGTCATATCCCTTTTTTCACTAGCGGTGTGCAGTCTGGCTCAAGTTATCAAAATTCCTACAGCTGGAGCGCAGTTGGGACTGGATAGCCTTCTCTCCCCAAACAGTGACCAGATCCAGTAGCTCAGGAGTGGTCCAAGCTGATAGAGTGCTGCGTGGAACCACCATGGTCAGCTGGAAAGATAAGATGTGAGCTCTCCACACCAAGCAAACAGGAAGGGGAAATTCAAAATTCCTGAGGCTTTATAGGGGAGGGGTGGATGGTTGCCCCCCTGGGGGCAGGGCAGCAGAGTTGAAACTGCTGACCAGATTGGTCAGGATGAGCATTGTGAGACACCTTCCAGAAGCCAACAACACTGCTAATATCAAGCACGGTAACTACACTGGCACTCTGGCACTACAGCCTCGGCACAAAAACACTTACAGCTCTTGCTAAGGTGGTTCTATTAGAGCGCTGCAAAGGAGGAGTTTTGACACAAAACATGGCTTTGCAGTGTGAACATCTCTGCTGATTCAGAGCCAAAACCTGCCTTTTGGTGAAAAATCTTGCTAGTGTAGACTGGGCCTTACTTCCAGTCTGCATTTGTCTAACTTCAGCTTCCAGCCATTGGATCGTGTTACAACTTTCTCTGCTAGATTGAAGAGCCTATTGTTAAATGTTAATTCCTCCTGGAGGTACTTAAAGACTGTAATCAAGTCACCCCTTAAGCTTCTCTTTGGCCTGGTCTACACTAGGGGGCGGAGTCGATGTAAGATACGCAACCTCAGCTATGGGAATAGCGTAGCTGAAGTCGAAGTGTCTTAGTTCGAGTTACCTCCCGTCCTCATGGCGCGGGATCAACGTTTGTGGCTCCCCCTGTTGACTTCACTTCCGCCGCTCACCCTGGTGGAGTTCCAGAGTCGACGGAGCACGTTTGGGGATCAATATATCGCGTCTAGATGAGACACGATATATTGATCACGGATAAACTGATAGCTGCCCACTGATCCGGCGGATAGTGTAGACATACCCTTTGTTAAGATGAATAGATTGATTTCCTTCAGTCTATGACTCTAAGGTGGGTTTTCAAATCCTTTATTCATTCTCATGGCTCTTCTCTGAAACCCCTCCAATTTATCAACTTCTTTCTTGAACTATAGACACCAGAACAGGACACTATATTCCAGCAGTGGTCACACCGGTGCCAAATACAGAGCTAACATAACCTCACTGCCCCTACTTGAGATTGCCTTTGTTGTGCACTAGCTTTTTCGGTCATAGCCTCACACTGGAAGGTCATGTTCATCTGATTATCCGCTATGACCCCCAAACCTTTTTCAGAGTCACTGCTTCCCAGGATCGGGCCCCCCATTCGGCAAGAATGGCCTGAATCCCTTGTTCCTAGATATAAACCTTTCAATTGATCCATATTGAAGCACATATTGCTGAGGCACAGAGGGATTATGTGAGTTCCCCAAGGTCACAGAAGAAGTATATGGAAAGGCCTGGAACTGAAGCCAGTTCTTCTGTGCCCCAAGACAGCACTTTAATCCCTGAACCATCCTTCCTCTCTGGTGAGGGGGCAGCTGGCAGCTACACATGATGAAATTACCAGAAACTCAGGGAATTAAACTCCTGTGAAATCACTAAACAAGAAACCTAGAACAATTCATTTTCCAGATGAAAACACTGAGTTGTATTTTCTCCTGAATCTACTGAGGGACAAATCCATCGGCCAAGACCCAGAGCAGGGTCATTGTAAACAAGCAACTCATGTTGAGTTCCCAGTGTGATGCAAGATGGGATAATGTGACCCAGAGGGACATAGGCCTGTAAAGGACCTTCTGGGTCCATCAACCCAGACCCCTGCTATGGCAAGTGACCCCAGTATCTTCTCTGGTGCATAAACCTGTCAAGCTCCATCTTAAAACCAGCTGGGTTGTTTGTCCTCCACTGCTCCTGTTTGGAGGCTGTTCCAAAACCTTCCTTCTCGGATAGTCAGAAACTTCTTCTTCCCAGTCTCTGTTTACTCCTGGCCAGTTTGACCCCTTTTTTTTCTTGTGCCAACACTGTTCTTTAGCTTCAGGAGCTCATCTCCTCCCTGATGTTTATAGAGCAATCTGATCCCCACTCAACCTGCCTTGTGTTAGGCTAAAACAGCCAAGCTTATTCAATCTCCACATGTCAGGTTGTCCATTGCCATGGCCATCTTAGAAGCCCTTCTCTGCACCTGTTCCTGTCTGAGTTCATCTTTCTTTAATAGGAAGTGTCAGGGTTCCCTCCCCAGTCTGAGCTCTGGGGTACAGATATGGGGACCCGCATGAAAGACCCTTTTAGCTTATAAGTACCAGCTTAGGTTAAAAACTTCCCCAAGGCACAAATCCTTTCCTTGTCCTTGGATGGTAATGCTGCCACCACCAAGTGATTTAGACAAAGATTCAGGAAAAGGACCACTTGGAGTTCCTATTTCCCCAAAATATCCCCCCAAGACCCTTCACCCCCTTTCCTTGGGAGGCTTGAGAATAATATACTAACCAATAGGTTAACAAAGTGAGCACAGACTAACCCCTTTGGTTTTTAGGACACTAAAAATCAATCAGGTTCTTAAAAGAAGAACTTTATTATAAAGAAATAAGTAAAAGAATCACACCTGAAAAATCAGGATGGAAGGTAACTTTAAATCCCTCCTCTCCCAGCCCTCCTGGGCTACCGTGGCAGTTATCCCCCCATTTGTGTGATGAAGTAATAAAGAATGTATGAATAAGTAACACTGACTTTATTGAGATAAAACAGGGGGTGGGGGGGAAGCATCCTCCAGCTGCTATGATATTCCAGGCAGGGCTGAATCTCCATTAGACATTAAAGGAGTCGGGAGAGAGGAGCGGAGCCTCCAGCTGCTATGATATTCCAGGCAGGACTGAATCTCCATTAGACATTAAAGGAGTGAGGGGAGAGGAGCGCAGCCTCCAGCTGCTATGATATTCCAAGCAGGATTGAATCTCCAGGAGACAAAGCTTAAAGAAGGGAATGACCGGGAGTCATTCCCATTTTTGCCCAGGCGCCCCCGACCGACCTCACCGAGGCCAGCCAGGAGCACTCACGGGATGATGATGATGGATACCAGTCATATTATACTGTCTGCAATCGGGAAGGGAAGGGAAGGGAATGCTGCAGTGTAGCACTGCAGCACCGCATCTGCCAGCAGCATCCAGTAGACGTACGGTGACATTGAAATAAGGAGAGAAACTATTTTTTTCCCTTTTCTTTCGAGGGTGGAGAGGGGCTGACGACATATACCCTGAACCACCCGCGACAATGTTTTTGACCTTTCAGGCTTTGGGAGCTCAGCCAAGAATGCAAATGGTTTTCGGAGAATGCGGGAACTGTGGGATAGCTGGAGTCCTCAGTCCCCCCTCCCTCCCTCCATGAGCGTCCATTTGATTCTTTGGCTTTCCAT
Organism: Chelonoidis abingdonii; assembly: GCF_003597395.2. Classification (NCBI taxonomy): domain Eukaryota; kingdom Metazoa; phylum Chordata; order Testudines; family Testudinidae; genus Chelonoidis; species Chelonoidis abingdonii. The sequence continues at coordinate 99,269 of NW_027424744.1, forward strand.
TATGCTTGTCATGCAGCACTGTGCTGAGTTCCTGCTGTGGCCTCTGTCTATCATAGCCTTGGAGATTTTTTCAAATGCTTTGAGTTTTCGTCTTCTGTAATGGACCTCTGATAGAACAGACTTGTCTCCCCATACAGTGATCAGATTCAGTATCTCCCGTAGGGTCCATGCTGTAGCTTATTTTGGATTCTGGGACTGCATGGTCACCCGTGCTGATCGGCGCTCCACGCTGGGCAAACAGGAAATGAAATTCAAAAGTTTGCAGGGCTTTTCCTGTCTACTTGGCCAGTGCATCCAAGTTCAGATTGCCGTCCAGAGCGGTCACAATGGTGCACTGTGGGATAGTGCCCGGAGGCCAATACCATTGAATTGCGGCCATGTTAACCCTAATGCAAAAGGCAAAACCGATTTCAGCACTACTCCCCTCGTCGGGAAGGATTACAGATACCGATATTAAGAGCCCTTTATATCGATATAAAGGGCTTCGTTGTGTGGACGGGTGCAGGGTTAATTTGGTTTAATGCTGCTAAATTCAGTATAAACTTGTAGTGTAGACCAGGCCATTGAGACTAACACATGTATTTGGGCAGTAGCTTTCATGGGCTAACACCCGCTTCATCAGATGTGTGGAGTGGAACATACAGCAGGGAGGTACAAATACACAGTGTATGAAAAGATGGGAGTTGCCTTACCAAGTGGAGGGGTCAGTGCTAATGAGTTATTTCAATTAAGTTAGAGTTGGGGCTATTCTCAACAGTTGACAAGAAGGAGTGGAAATCACTTTTTTAATGCTAATTAGGCCAATGTAAAGAAAGTGATCTTTGCTAAATACTCACACCTTCTTGTCAACAGTTTGAAATGGTCCACCTTGTTTGTATGAAGAGGAATTCTGAGGTCAGAACAGCCACCTATATGGCTCTTTATGAGCTAACATTCCACAGGTCTGCTGGCTCTCTCACTTTATAAATGCTGCAGCCTGCCTTGGTCTGCTTCCCCCATTGCCCTGTCCTCCCTCACCAACCCCTCTCCCTTTCTGCCAGGCCTTAGAACCAGTTGGAACCTCTTTCTACAGAGTGGAGATCAGTAGCTTATGTTGTCTCAGATGTAAGGTACATGATGGAAATGGTGGCCCCAGCCACGCCCCATGTTCTTCCAATATACCAGCCTCCTAGAAGTTGAAGGGACTTTGAAAGGTCATGGAGCTCAGCCCCCTGCCTTCACTAGCAGGACCAATTTTTGCCCCAGATTCCTAAGTGGTCCCCTCAAGGATTGAGCTCACAACCCTGGCTTCAGCAGGCCAACATGCAAACCACTGAGCTATCCCACCCCCACAGCACTCTCAAGAAACCAGCACTGGAGCTGGGTGAGGAACTGGCCCTTTACTTGAAGAATGCCTTGATTATATTCGCATGAAGGTGTTTGCTTTTCATGCTGTAAACTATTGGGTTCAACACAGGAGAGACCAGCAGTGTGATGTAGCCCAGGAGAATTTGAATCAAGGGAAAAGAGCCCTTCCCAAATCTGTGTAACACAGACAAGCTAATCTCTGGTGTGTAGAAGACAATGACAGCAAAGAGGTGGGAGACGCAGGTGTTCTGGGCCTTGATAGACTCTGTGTGGGATGTGATGCTCATCACTGTTTTGAGAATCATCACATAAGAGAGGAAGATGAGCAGTGAGTCCAATCCCATCGTTAAGATTTTAACAAACAAGCCATAGATGTTGTTGACTGTGATATCTGAACAAACCATCTTCATGACATCCTGGTGTAGGCAGCAGGAATGGGAGAGGACATTGGCTCGACCGTACTGGAACCGTTTCAGGAGAAAGAGGAGTGGGACTACTACAGCCACTGCTCTTAGCACACACACCAGTCCCATCTTGGCTATTCTTGGCAAGGTTACGACGGAAGCATATCTCAGGGGGTCATGAATTACGATGAAGCGGTCAAAGGCCATCAACAAGAGCACAGAGGATTCAGTGCATTGAAGAAAGTGAATGGAGAAGAGCTGGGCTAAACAGGTATCAAGGCTGATTTCCCTAGAGTTAAACAAGTATATGCCCAATATTATCGGTATGGTGGATATTGATAAGCTGAGGTTTGTAACAGCCAAAATTGAAAGGAAAATGTACATGGGCTCATGAAGGCTTGGATCTGTTTTTATAATGAACACAATGACTGAATTTCCCACTATCGAAATAAGATACATTAAGCAGAAGGGGATAGAGATCCAGACATGGACATCTTTCTGCCCAGGTATCCCGGTGAGAAAAAACACTGCAAAGCTGAATTTGGTGTCATTAACAGTTGACATAATGTACTGGGGAGGTGTGAGGAGTATTGAACTTTCCTTCCTGAAAGGAAAAAGAACAGGAAACTAAATAATATTTAGCTAGACATCTTTCTGCTCTGAGTGCAAGTCTAGAGATTCCCAGGAGCTCAAGGAAGATCAGCAAAACTGTCGTCTTGGATTTACACCACCAATAGGAAGATAGGCACTGCCAGATTGTATCATACCTCCAGTCCATCGACCACCATATCCAGTGGCCAGTTCCAGATGTTTCAGATGAAGGTGTTAAAAGCCATGCGATAGGCAGCTATGAGATAACCTGCTTCCAGGGAAAATTTCCCCCTGACACCCACTAATTATATATATTTTGTGGTGTAAATCAGGAAGGTTTAGAGCCCTTCCCAGACTTTTTAACACCATCCTCATTACTGGAATTGGATTTTCTGTTTACCCAGATAAACATCCAGTCCCTCTTTGAATCCTTCTACAATCTTGGCCTCATTGATATCTTGTGTCTGGGATCTCTGCAGCATACCTGAGCACTGTATGATTTTATAATTGTGACCTTCACACAGACACACTTTCTGGACCCTTCACTTCTGAGTGTGGCCCATTGTATCATGATACTTATGTAAACACATGGCAAGTGCATGGAGAAAATGGTCATTGTATTTATCTGTCCTGCGCTGAAGTCATTTATAAGCATGTTTCATTGCCTCATTATATACATTTTTTTTATTTTCTCCACTCCTGAGAGTCCAAATTATTCCACTGCCTCTTTGCAGTACAGGGGATAAATTCTAAGGGACAGGTTCTTATTTCCATAACAGTGACTTTAAATGTGACACTAAAGATTTACAGGTATAAACTTGATCAGAACCAGACTGAATTAGCAAATGCTCCCAGTGATACACCCTGACCCCCAAGAATCTCTCCAAGAGAAGTTGAAGTGCTTTGCCTGGCCAGTGTTCCTTGAATCCAAAGAGTTTTATCCGCCTACAGGCTTCTCTTCATCCTCACAGGACCTGCAGCCTCTCCCCATGCAATGGTCTGTAGATATGTGGCAACGTACAAGCTGACAACAGACAGTTATTTCACCTTGGCAGGGGTGAGTTGGCATAAAAAAATGGATGAATATACAAACATTATGTTTGCATTAATATACAGTTGACCGTGCAAGTTACTTCAGCCATACTCGTGTAATAAGTGATGGGTATAAATTACAGACAAGCACTATAACACTCCCCTTTCCTGCACCTCAGCTCCACTCTCTGCTGAAACGCAGACCAGCAGTTCTGGTCTCTCAGGACTTTTTGGAAAATCTTGCCCAGTTATTGCAGAGGGATTGTATTCATGGCCCTGGATGTGAGTGTTAGAAACAGATACTGGTCAGTTATCAGCAGACAGTATCATACAACTGTTCACTGAACAAAGGGTTATTAGCATAAACCCATTGGAAACAGTATGTGGAGCACTTCTGAAATACTTTCGAAAGCAAAAGCCATTAAGCAGTAAAGTTTCCACTGCTTTTTCCTGTAGAGATTCCAACAACTCCGCTGCTGGCTTTCAATATACAGGCATATCATGAAAGTTTGGTTTGTAATATTTGTATTACAATGAAAAGTTTTGACATAACATTTGCACACCTGTACACATACATACTAACTCATTCTTTCCCTTCCGATATTCTTTCAGTGATGATTTCATAGGTTCACCTTTCGTTCGATCACTTGTCAGCAAACAAAAGTCTAGTAACTCCTCTGTCCCTGGGTTAATAGCTGACTGGTTCTCCTCAGGTTCTGTTCTGTCAGGCTGCAGCCCGTACCCGGAGTGGTAACAGGCATTGGGGTCAATATGGAAAATATCCATTCCCTGAGGTCTCACTTTCTAGTACATAGTGACCTCAGCAGCTGTTATTCAGGCAGGATGATGGTTTGCAGGACATGGATTTGAAAGTCAAATACATGAGTATTCATGGAAATTGAACTTCATTTCACACTCTCTCTCTCTCTGACAGTCTCTGTCTTATATTCATAAAATCCGTAGCACCCAGGAACAGCACTGGGACAGACATGGTGCTGAGCTGCCATCACGAATTTGTGTGTTAAACTGAGTCTTGGGATGTTTGCTGTATAACTATATTGGATTAACTTTAGGGATGTGTATGTTATTAGGTGAAACCAGTATGGTTTTTCATAGTTCAGTATCAGGCTGCTGGGAAACAAGCAAGAATGGAAGCAACAGCTCAAGAAAAGCCTTCACTCAATTACCACCCCAGAGAAGATGAGAGACAACTAGCTGGGAAGAGCCTATTCCTGGGCTGCAGCCACGTTACACAGCTTATTTTGCCAGGGCTGGGAGTCTGTCCAGAGTCTGCCCAGATGTGGGGAAGCTGTTGCTGAGAAGCTCTTCAGACTGACAGGCAGACACCATCTGGGGAAACCTGAAGGTCCTGGGCTTGCCTGGATCCCTGGGGAGTGGGATGGTTTGGAGGTCAGAGACACGTACAGACTAATGTTTGAAAATGATCATATTCTCCCATGTTTCGCTTTATTCCTACTGTTACAGTATTCTGGTTTAAGAAGGCTGGCTGATCACTTGTCTCATCACTACTCTGAGATTCCCAGAGGGAAGAACCACAGGTGCCAAACTCACTCGGACCTGCTGGGCAGGCACAGCCAACTGCAGTGTGTGGTAGCCAGGGCCCAGTCTGAGAGTGGGAGGATCACAGAGTGACACCCCATGAGAGGGACGGTTACACGGCCTGAGCTCTGGCACTCAGACACCAGACATGGAGGAGAAATGCCAGTAGCCCTGTAACTCTGAGGCATATCTACAAGACAGAGATTGTAAAGGAAACAGAAATATGCCCTATGGGACCTGTTACTACGGAGCAGTGAAGATCTGAATTCCTGCATTCATAATCGCGCCGGAGAATAAAATTGTTGAAAATGCATTTGCTGATTGAATTTCCCAGAGCACAGAGTGATATTCTGTGGGGTTTCCTCTCCCTCAGCCCCTTGCAGTACCTCTAGAAATGGGACCCCTCGAGAAATCCTGACTCTGGCCATTGGGGTTTTAACACACTGAGATTGTTTTGAATCTCTTTGTAGCTTAAATAACTGAGTGTGCAGCATAGGCACACGTAGGGGAGGGGTTCCCAAGCTACCTACTGCTGCCTGCCCTCTAGCTCCATCACTCAATTACCCCAAGAGCCCAGCTGAGTCCTGTGCTGCAGCACAGAATATCTGCAAATGTAACTAGCTTGAAGCCTTTACCCTTCACTTCACATTTTAAAGATAGTGAAATCTGTCAACGTACCCAATTCCTGCTACCAGAGGAGCTGCTAACACCAGAGGTTCTTCACCCTAAATGACAAGGAGTAATCGGAGAGGTTGCACAGGCAGCAGGAAGCATCTGTTCGGATCGGGAGGCAATTGTCTTTATAAAGTATGCCTGCAGATTCCCTTGGGGGCCACTTGGCGATCAGGGAACATCAGCTGCTTGACTTCGTGTGCACCAGCTCTATCCCCTGTCACGGCCAATGGCAAACTGCAGGAGGCCAACTCACAGGGGATGTGGGGTGATGCTGTCCAACTGGACTGCAGCGCCAGCCCTGTTGAAGGCTCTATTCCTTAGAATCTGGTTTTATCATCGTTGTTCCTGTTGTTCTGATTAGTCACATGGCTACCTCGAGGGCGACCAACTGGTAACGATGATGCTGTCACAACTGTGATGTTGATAAAATAAAATAAATAATAATAATAATAATTAATAATAAAGACCACATTTCTCCCTGACAGCCCCTTTTCCTGCATTACAAACCCAGGGTGCAAGCCAGGGAAGGGAGATTCCATAAGCTCCAGATCTGGAAAATTGTCTTGAATCGTTCCAGGAGGGGGTTCCCTTCTCTTCTCCCTGAGGAATGAAAAGGGGGACCCAGGATCCAGGGATCCCCATAATTATGCACAGACTTCAGTGATCCACTGGTAGCTAGGCTCCCCCACCCACAATCTCTGGGCCTCCACAACTGTTCTAGGACCCTCTCCAGCTCCTGGCTAGCACAGGTTCCTCAGAGATGTGCTACGATGGCCTATCACAGTAGCCACTGCCCACAGGATCTGCTGAAGGGGTCTTGTACAGGGTGACAGGGGCTGCACAAAGATGGGAAGGCCAGTTAGAGTAGCAGATGGGCACAATACCCCAGCCATAGACTAATCAAGAGGTTTCAACCTTTCCATACCCAGAGTGTAGCCATAGACTCTATCAGTGCAACTTTCATTGATGTTATGAGGAAGATGCAGATGAAAAGCCTCCAATTTCCCTTGGGGATCCAGGCAGCTGCATCTGTCCAGTATAGTTACAACTAAGGTTTCAGAGAAAAAATATCAGTTTTCTATGAAAAATCACCTCAAAAAATGGATGAAGAGGAAACACTTCTGTTTGGCTCGATATTTTTGTGGAGGGAAATAAATTCAATTTTCCAGCTCAGCTCTGGTTCAGTCCATGAACATCTCTCTCACGCTACAGGTCCACGCCCCTAGGTGGCAGCACTAACTCCCCATCAATCTCCCATGCTCAGTAGGCCCTGGACCTCTGCAGGGTGACTTTACCAGCTATAACAGAGGGAACCCCTGGAAAAGGCTTGTCTGCAGCAGCTCATCCATCAATTGAATGATTTAAGAACATTAAAGCAGCCATATTGGGTCAAACCAATGGTCCATCTAGTCTAATGTCCTGTCTTCTAACAGTGACCCACGCAGATACTTTTGAGGAAATAAACTAAACAAGGCAATTGTCAAGTCATTCATCCCCTGTCATCTGCTCTCAGCTTCTGGCAGTCAGACACCTAGAGCATGGGGCTGCATCCCTGACCGTCTTGGCTAATAGCTGTTGATTGACCTCTCCTCCAGGAACTTATCTAGCTCTTTTTTGGATCAGTTATATTTTTGGCCTTCACAACGTCCCCTGGCAATGAATCCACAGGTTGACTGTGCATTGTGTTATAAAGTTCTTTCTTTCATTTGTTTTAAACCTACTTCTTATCAACTTCATTGGGTGACCCTTGGTTCTTTAGAAGGGGTAAATAACTCTACGTTTTTCACTTTTTCCACACCACTCATAATTTCATAGACCTCTATCATATTCCCCTGTTAGTCCCCTGTTTTCAAAGCTGAACAGTCCCAGTCTTTTTAATCTTTCTTCATACGGCAGCTATTCCATACCCCAAAACATTTTTGTGACCTTTCTCTGTACTTTTTCCATTCAAATATATCTGTTTTGAGATGGGTTGACCAGAACTGTGCACAGTATTCAAGGTGTGGGTATACCATGGATTAGAGGCAAAATGTTATTTTCTCTCTTGTTAACTATCACTTTTCTAATGGTTCCCAACATGAGCGATGGGTGAGGTCCCCCTTTGGGAAGGCTAGCCCCTCGGCACAACTCCTGCTGCCCAAGGCTCCCCCCCACCTCCCATGGCTGGAGCCCTGAGCTCCAACCATTTCCCCGTGGTTGAAGGAGCTCTAGGCCAATCTGGGCCCCCGCAGCAGTGCTGTGCCTCCCCTCCTGAAACCTCAAGGCACTTCTCAGGAAAATCTTGTCTCATTTTATATGTGCCAGGCAGGTTCCAGGGAAGCTGAGGAGACAGTTGTGACACTGACCTCATATACATCATAGTGATATCATTGTAATATGATTATGACATAGTTATGACGCATCTTATACAAAAAGTGTCTTGTGAGGTGTCTATGGAAAAGTTATGATTTCCAAAAAATATTGATCCTATTTGTGTGCTGTCATAAACAGATGGTTAAGGGTTAATGTCTCTTTTACCTGTAAAGGGTTAACTAGCTCAGTAAACCTGGAACACCTGACCAGAGGACCAATCAGGAGACAAGATACTTTCAAATATCCATGGAGAGAAGCCTTTGTTTGTGCTTTTTGGATTTTTCTTTGTTCTCTCTGTGTTCTGAGAAGGACCAGACATGTATACAGACTCTCCAATTTTCTGAAACAGCCTCTTCTGTTCAATTTAGTAAGTACTAGTTAGAAAGGCAGTTTAGTCTTTTGATTGTTTTCTTATTTTGCAAATGTGTATTTTTCTGGAAGGATTGTATCTCTGTTTGCTGCAACTTGTATTTGTGCTGGGGGGAGGATTCCCTCTAGTGTCTATAAGATGAAAGAGCCTGTAACATTTCCCATCTTGATTTTACAGAGACAATTTTTACTTTTTTCTTTCTTTTATTAAAAGCTTTTCTTTTTAAGAAGGCCTGATTAATTTTTTTTTAATCTTGTGTAAGACCCAAGGGGACGGGGTCTATACTCACCAAGGAACTGGTGGGAGAAAGAAGAGAAGAGGGGAGGAAAAGTCTGATTTCTCTCTGTGTTAGGATCACTGTCTCTCTCTCAGAGAGACTCTGGGGGGTGGGGAGGTGAATTTCCTCTCTGTGTTAAGATTCAAGGAGTTTGAATCACAGTGATCTCCCAGTGTAACCCAGGGAGGGGAGAATCTGGGAGGAAGAAAGGAGGGGAATGATTTATTTTCCTTTGTTTTGAGATCCAAGGAGTTTGAGTCTTGGGGTCCCCAGGGAAGGGTTTGGGGACCAGAGAGTGTCCCAAAACACTATATTTTTGGGTGGTAGCAGCTCTATCATTTCTAAGCTAGTAATTAAGCTTAGAGGGGTTCGTGCAGGTACCCCATCTTTTGGACGCAAAGGTTCAGAGTGGGGAATCATACCTTGACACGTGCTTGTATATTTTAGTATCTGAAGTTATGAATATTGACTATGTAGCTGTATTTCAAATGTAGTTACAGCTGGGTGACACCCACTAGGCAAAATGCTTCCAGTCGAGTCAGCTGGTTGTGAAGGGCCTATTCAGGGTAACGGGCCATTAGGGGAAACATAGGCCCTAGGAGGAGTTTATCCCTTGCCTTGTGAGCCTTCCTGAGATCACTCCAGCCAGCCTATGAGTAATGGCTGCTGTGACTCACCAGGACATGGGAGGGCATGACACCAAACCACATGACACTGAACTCCATTTTGGTACCTGTATTTTTCCACTATATAAGGTGGGCTGTGACTGTAAGCATAAGCCTAATGGGAAGAAATTGTCTCAAGTAAATTGTACTCCATTTTGCTTTATACTCCATTTTGCTACCTTTGAATAAGTAAGGAGAAATTGTAGCCTTGAGTTAGTAAGAAGAAATTGTTCTGAGTTTATTCTTTGTTAATTGTACTAATGATTTTAATGCTTACAGTTTAGTATGTGAGTGAAGAATGTCTGTTCAGTAACTAAGAAAAGACAGCTGGGCTGGATGGTCAAGAAGTGAGTGGAGAAGTCAAGAGGCATGGAATTTCACCCAGATGGCAGACTGATGACCCTAAAGCAAACGCAGACACCCCAAGGACAAGATAAAGAGTGAAGCCCAATGGATGAGATAAGAAACAGATTCAGATAATTCCCAGTAACAACCCAAATAATGCTGTTTGGAGCAACCTTGACTAACAGGTCCTATGAGACACAACTAGGTCCAGAGACTTGTATGGGAACTTATTACTGTAAAAGAAGGATGTATTTCCATGGCACTTTGGGTTCTTTCTGCATCAGCATTGGAACTTCAAACATGTTTGACAGAGGCCCAGCTCCCTTCCCTGGTGTGCAGTTTCAGCTGGCCACTGAAACTTACCGCACAACACTAAGGACTGGTAACTATAAAATCCAGCTGCAGAACCTTGTGGTGTTTGTGTGTGAATGGAATCGTATGCTGATTTTAATGCTTAAATTGTACTCTCAATAAATATAGTGTATTGCTTTATCCCCTTTAAAAGATTCCATGTGCCTCTTATAAGCGTAACATGACACCATCCCTTGGCTGCACTCCACAAACAATAGCACTCCTGGAAACACCTGTGGAACAAAGACCGAATCGAGGGGGGGAGACTTGGTCCCAAGCTAAAGGGATTTATAGCCTGCATATGGAAATTTGGTGGACAGTTTGTATCATCATTCAGGGAGACAAACAGAGGCTGGCTGTCTCACCAACAAAGCAACGTAAGATTGGCCAGTGCAGCTGAAGGTTAAGGGGCACAGCTTGGGACTTGTACAGCACATAAAAAGACCCCAAAACTTCCCTGTGCAAACCCTGCAACCGGTGTCCAGTGGCTGCAGCTGTGCCAGAGGAGGCTCAGCCTCTCCTGGCCTATTATATCCACCACCTATTGTTCCCAACATTCCGTTAACCGTTTTTGATGCTGCTGCACATTGAACAGATATTTTCACAGAACTGTACAGAATTATTACAAGCTTCCTTTTTTTTAGTGCTAACAGCTAATTTGGAACCATTATTGTGTATGTATAGTTGGGATTATGTGTTTCCAATGTGCATTACTTTGCATTTATCAATAGTGAATTTCATCTGCCATTTTGTTGCCCAGTCACAAAGTTCTCTGGGACCCCTTTGTAACTCTTTGCAGTCTGCTTTGCACTTAAGTATATTGAATAATTTTGTCTCGTCTGAAATTTTGTCACCTCACTCCTTACCCTCTCCCCAGATCATTTATGACTGTTGAACAGCGCTGGTCCCAGTACAGACTCCTGTGGGACACCACTAGTTACCTCTCTTCATTCTGAAAACTCACCATACATTCCTACTTTCTGTTCCCTATATTGTAACCAGTTACTGATCAATGAGAGAACCTTCCTTCTTATCCCATGACTGCTTACTTTTCTTAAGAGCCTTTGGTGAGAAACCTTGTCAAAGGCTTTCTGAAAGTTCAAATAAACTATATACTCTGGAACACCCTTACTCACATTTTTGCTGACCTGCTCAAAGAATCTAATAGGTTGGTGAGGCAGGATTTCCCTTTGCAAAAGCAATATTGACCCTTCCACAACAAATCATGTTCATGTATGTGTCTGATAATTCTGTTCTTTATTATAGTTTCAACCAATATACCTGGTACTGAAGTTAGTACTAGTAGCCTGTAATTACTGGGATCACCTTTGGGCCTTTTTTTCAGAAATGAGCATCATATTAGCTATTAGCCATTCATCTGGTACAGAGGCTGATTTAAGTGATAGATTAGATACCACAGTTAGTTGTTCTGCAGTTTGATGTTTGAGTTCCTTCAGAACTCTTGGGTGAAAATCGTCTGGTCCTGGTGACTTTTACTGTGTAATTTATTAGTTTATTTTAAACCTCTGTGATGGGATATAACCCCGGGAATGCAGTCTGGGAGCTGATGAAACCGCTGAGCCTCCTAGCAATTCAGCTAGGCTAGCCTCTCCCATACTGCTCTACTGGTGACATGGCCAGAAACTCCAGGCCCTGTTATAACCCAGCAAGACAGCAGGTGGTGCTGCACACCAAACTGAGGTACCTGAGTGCTTTACCAAAGACACTCAAAGACAGATAGGAGACAACAACAAATTTCCCAGCTATCCAGCCTTGCACCCTTGCTGCAGTATAAACCCATATTTATACCATCTTGCACTGCACAGGTATCTGTGCAAGAAACTCCATATGAGCTCCCAGTGTGACGCAAAATGGGCTAATGTGACCCATAGGGACATAGGCCTGGAAGGGAACTCCTGAGTCAATGAATCCATGCCCCTGCTATGGCAGGTGACCTGAGCATCTTGTCCGGTGCATAAACCTCTCAAGCTCCATCTTAAAACTAGTTGAGTTGTTTGCCCCCCATTGCTCCGGTTGGGAGGCTGTTCCAGAACCTTTCTATGCAGAAACCTCCTTCTCCTTTCCAGCCTCAGTTTACTGCTGACCAGTTCCTCTCCATTTGTCCTTGTGCCATTGCTGTCCTTTACCTTCAGTAGCTCTTCTTCTCCCAGGTGCTTATGTCCCTGTTATATTTATAGAGAAAGCCAATCCCAACTCAGCCTGCTTTGTGTTAGGCTAAACCGACAAACTCTTTCAGTCTACGTGAAGCTGGGCCCTACATTGCCCTGACCATCCTAGCAGCCCTTCTCCTTCCCCTCTTCCAGCCTGAATTCTTCTCTCTGGAATCAGAGTGACCAGAATTTTACACTTTGCAAGAGGAGGTCTCACCAGTGCCTTGAATAGTGATATTAATGCTTCCCTATCCCTCCTGACACATTCTGGGACCTCATTTGCCTTGTTCACAGCCACATTGCATTGTGGCTCAGAGTCATCCTGGGACTGACTAATACACTCAGTTCTTTCTCCTCCTCTGTTGTTTCTAACATACCCTTGGCTGTACGAAGAGGGGTGTGCTGACTAGAACTAGAGAGGTGATCTCACTTCTGTGTATGACATTGGTGAGACCAATGCTGGAATACTGTGTCCAGGTCTGGTGCCTAGATTGAAAAATTGGAGTAAGTGCAGAAAAGAGCCACAAAAATGACTGAAGGGCTGGAGAAAATGCCTGCCAGGGATAGCTTTCAAGGGCTGAGCCTGCTTAGCTTGCCAAAAGGAAGACTGAGAGCTGACTTGCTGACAGTATACAAGCACCTTCACACAGACAAAATATCGGCTACTAACAGGCTCTTTAATCTACTAGGTAAAGGTATAATGAAAACCATTGGCTGGAAACTGAAGGCAGACAAATTACATTTGGAAATGAGGCACACATTTTTAAAAGTGAGAGTGCTTAACCGGTGGAACAAACTCCCACGGGATTTGGTGGTTTCTCCTGCTATCTTCAAACCAACACTGGATGCCTTCCTGGAAGATATGCTTTAGATGAATACAAGTGATGCGTTAGTCACACAAGTCATTGGCCTCAATATAGGGGTAACTGGATGAAATTTGGCAACCTGTGTGACACAAGAGATCAGACTAGATCAGAGATTCTCAAAACATTTTTGACCACACCTCCCTTCTTTGTGTCTGTAAGAGTTTACGCCCCCCTCCCTCCACCACACAAATACAGGGAAGGAGCTTCATTAAATCAGTTTCAGCATCTTTGTTTTTCACTTGAATTTTTTATTTGTTGTTGCACAAATTAGCCAACGATCCATTGGAATAAAAGTAAGAACAAAACTGTGATTGTGGACCCTGCTTACAATGAAATGTGCACACAGTTCCATAGCGAGCGGATACACGTACAGCTGGCAATGACTTTGTATCATTCTGTGAAAGCTTAACATAAATCCTTCAAAATGCACAGCGCCACCTAGAGACAAACACACAGTGCCGTCTGAGGATCAGATCTCTCTGGAGGAATCAGTTTGGCTAGTTATTTATTGCTGTGGGTAAAATGTGCACAGGAAGGCTTTTTTCCCCTAAAGCTTTTCACGTCCCTCTTCCCTGAATACATTCTGCTGCGGGTGGGGGGGGAGTGGTGCGGGGGTGCATCTCAGTTTGAGAACCTCTGGACTAGATGATCTAATGGCTCCTTCTGGCCTTAAATTCTATGACTGTGAATCATTGTCTTGAGTGGAATGTTAGCTTGGATGCAACTTGAACAAGTTGCTCCTCTGAATGCTGATAGGTACTCAACAAGGATAGACACTGGCCAGCAAAAATCGGAACTGGCACAGTAAAACCAGGATATATGGTCCCTATACCTTCTAAACCAGGTCCTCTCCTGTCTTGGGGGCATGAGGGGAAGTCTAACAATTGTCTGACTCTTCCAGTTGAGAACAACACCCCATCTAGTAGGTTTATTAGCAAACAGCACAAAGCACTGGAGAAAGGAGCTAGTGAACAGGAGCAGCTAACAAGAGAGTTTTGCGAGGCAGTTCTCCAGGTGAAGGAGGAGCGATTACATGATCCTTGGGATAAGTTTGTTGTCTGTGTGCTTGTGTTTGTGATGTGCTTGCTGCTTGATTGAAATATAGTGTGTGGACTGTTTGTTTGGGGGACCATCTGCTAAGCCTAGTGGCCTGGTATGCCAGGCTGAGAGTTTCTTAATGAGGCTTTGATCCCTAAGACCTTTAGCATCCATCAACCCTTAACCAGGTAGCGGGGCTACTCAGGAAGAACATGGCCTTAAAAAGCCCACTCTTAAACAACCAGAGGAGCGAGCAAACAGGGGAATTTTGTGAGAGAATTTAGAGGGGAAATGTGAAGGGGACTAGATACAATAAACTTTATTTAAACAAAGCCCAAACCACCCCTGATAAAAACAAAACAACAACAAAGGACCCAGCAGCAGGAGTAAAAGGAGAATGCAGGCAGAAGTCCAGCAATAGAGTGAGAGCTACCTAGTTTATTGCGTTGAGTGCAGCATGTATGATTACCTGCCCTATGCATACGTGTGCATTCAGTGCAAGGAGCTCCTGGTCGTCAGAGACCACATACGGGCTTTGGAGACCAGAGTGGCTGAGCTGAAGGAGCTAAGGGAGACAGAGAAGTACATAGATGAGATTTTCTGGGATATGGTAGAGCAGTCCCATCCTCAGTCTGACATCCTCTGTGCTGTTGAAGAGGAGGAAAGTTTCAGGGAAGGAGAACATCGAGCTGGAGCAGAGGGAAACAACCCCATAGTTGGGATGTTGTGGTATCCTCTTGCACTGAGAATACCTCTCTGGTGGAGGGAACTCTGATTCTTAGGAAGAGACAGGTATTAATAATGAGTGATTCAATCATTAGATATGTAGATAACTCGGTTTGACCAGGAGAACCGCATAGTGATTTGGCTGCCTGTTGCGAAGGTTGTGGATCTCTCTAGGCACCTAAATAATCTTATGTGTGGTGCTGGGGAGGAGCCTGTGGTTGTAGTACATGGGAGAGAGGTCCTGGAGGAGAAATTTAGTCTGCTAGGTAAGAGACTGGAGTCCAGGACCTTCAGGGTAGCATTCTCTGAAATGCTCCATGCATGGGACCTGTTAGACAGGCAGAACTGCAGGCTCTCAATGCGTGGATGAGACCATGTTGTAGGGATGAGGGGGTTAGGGGTTTTTTTTTTTAGGAACTGGGGAAACTTTTCCCAATAAGCTGAAAGGGAGGCCATAGGATGACACATATATTAAGCCAAGTGTCTGCCTGTGACTGTAGTCCCTAACAACGTATCAGCACACCAGCAGTTTCCCAAGTCTGTACTTAACCCTTACATATCTCAACACAAACTCCTTCACTTTACTGAGAGCATAAGCAGGAATTCTGATGTCAAAGCAGCCACCCATACAGCTCTTTATGGGTCAATATCCTGCTGGGTCCCTGGCTCTCCACAAACACAGTCACTTTGTAAATGCTGCTGCCTGCCTTGGTCTCCTTCCCCCAGTGCTCTGCCCTCCCTCACCAGCCCCCCTCCCATTGCTCCAGGCCTTAGAACCAGTGGGAACCTCTCTGTACACAGTGCAGACCAGTAGCTCATGTCGTCTCGGATGTAAGGGTCCAGAATGGAATATGTGGCCCTTGCCGTGGCCTGTGTTTTTCACCTCTCATGTCACCAGCGCTGGAGCCAGGTGATGAATTGACCCTTCACTTGAAAAATGCCCTGATTATACTGATTACATGCATTTCACGCTGTAAACTACTGGGTTCATCAGGGGAGGAACCAGCAGGGAGATGTAGCCCAGGAGAATTTGAAGCAAGGGAGAAGAGCCCTTCCCAAATCTGTATAGCAGAGTGTAGCGAGGGGGCACCTCTCCCCCACGCTCCTGAAGGGAGTAGGCCAGAAACCCTGCGGTCCCGGGCAAAGGCCCGGCCGCCTATCCCCGCCCCCCGGAAGTCAAGGGGCGACCAGAGTTCAAGGCCCCTCTGCCTGTCCCGCCCCAGGAAGTCAGGGGCGGGACAGGAAGTATAAAGGCCCGCCCAGCCCTCAGTTTAGGAGGAGCTGCCGGAGAAGGCAGACGCGAGGGCCCGAGCTCCTGCTGGGCCTGGCTTCCCGCGCCTGGTATCCGGAGGGGTATGGCCTGACCTTCCTGGGGCCAGTACCCAGAGCAGTCGGCGGAGCCCTTGACGCCCAGCTGGGGGACTGGACCGGACGCCCGGACCCGGTACCCGAGGACTGGACCCGGACGCGCCGGACCCCGGTACCCGGAGGACTGACCGGACCGCCGCCGCCGGGTACCGGAGGACTGGAACGCGGACCCGCCGCGAGCCCCGGTATCCGGAGGACTGGACCAGGCCGCCCGGACCCCGGTACCCGGAGGACTGGACCGGACCACCGGACCTCGGTCCCGGAGGACTGGACCGGACCGCCCGAGCCCAGTACCCGGAGGACTGGACCGGACCGCCCGGACCCGGTACTCGGAGGACTGGACCGGACCGCCCGAACCCTGGTACCGGAGGACTGGACCAGGCCGCCCAGACCGACCCGGAGGACTGGACTGACCGCCCGAACCCCGGTACCCTGAGGACTGGACCGGACGCCCGGACCCGGTACCCGGAGGACTGGACCGGACCGCCGAACCCCGGTACCCGGGACTGGACGGACCGCCCAAGCCCGGTACCGGAGGACTGGACCGGACCGCCCGAACCCCGGACCCTGAGGACTGGACGGACCGCCCGAACCCCAGTACCCGAGGACTGGACCGGACCGCGCCCGAGCCCCGGTACCGGAGAGACTGGACCGGACCGCCGAGCCCGGTACCCGGAGGACTGGACCAGGCCGCCCGGACCCCGGTACCCGAGGACTGGACCGGACCGCACCGGACCCCGGTACCCGGAGGACTGGACCGGACCGCCCGACCCCGGTACCCGGAGACTGGACCGGAACCTCCCCACCGCCGAGCCTGTGGAGGAACCCATGGTCTGGGAACCGCGACCACGCCAATGAAGGGCAGGTGCCCAGGGAGGGGGATATTGGAAGTAGCCCGGGGGCGGCTGACTATAGTCAGGCCGCAAGGACCCGAGCCCAATGGCCGTGTGTATCGGCCAGGATCCCCACTGACCACCCTGTCAGGTGGTTTCGGTGGGAAGCCCTACTGATCGCCCTGTCAGGTGCGTTTCGGCCCGGATCCCACTGACTGCCACTAGCGGCGACAGCCGCTACTAGGGCCCCGGCTGGAACGCAGAGGAGTGGGTGGGCCTGCGTTCCCCTGCCACCCGTGCCCGGGTGGCAGTATCCCCCTTCCCCCAGTGCTCAGCTACTTGCTGCTTCTGCCCTGCCACACAGGGGCCAGAGCCCCTGAGCTACTTGCTGCTCTGCCCTGTTACCAGGGGCAGCGCCCTGAGCTACTGTTGCTCTGCCTGTACCCGGGCAGAGCTCCTAACTGTTGCTGCTGCTGCCTGCACACAGGGCCAGAGCCCCCCCCCCGAACTACTTGTTGCTCTGCCCTGCTCCCAGGGCCAGAGCTCTAAACTGTTTGCTGCTCGCCCTGCCACAAGGGTCAGAGCGCCTGACTGTTGGCGGCCCCGCCTGCTTGGAGGGCTCGGGCCATAGACCTGTTGTCCGCCCAACCGAGCCAGTTTGTTTGCTGCCCGCCTGCCTGAGGGCTTGCTGGAGACTCTGTTACTGTTGCCTGAACTGCTCAGCCCCTGCTGAAGGGCCTGAGCCCAGACTCTGTGTGGCCTACGTGCTGCACCCCACCGGAGCGGGGTGAGCCGGCGTGGCTCCCCTCCCCGCCCTGAGGGAAGGTTGAGCCCCGGTCACGCCCGACTACACAGAGACACGCCAATCTCTGGTGTGTAGAAGAGCAGGACAGCACAGAAGTGGGAGACGCAAGTGTCTAGGGCCCTGAGGCGCTCTGTGTGGGATGCAGTGCTCATCACTGTTTTGAGAATCATCACATAAGAGAAGAAGATAAGCGGCGAGTCCAACCCCATCGTTAAGAGTTTAACCGACAAGCCATAGATGCTGTTGACTGTGATATCCGAATAAGCCTTCTTCATGACGTCGTGGTTCAGGCAGTGGGAATGGGAGAGGACATTGTCTCGACAGTATCGGAACCATTTCAGGAGAAGGGGGAGTGGGACTACTACAGCCACCCCTCTGAGCACAAACATCAGTCCTATCTTGGCTATTCTCGACAGGGTTAAGATGGAAGCATATTTCAGTGGGTTATGAATTGCGATGAAGCAGTCAAAGGCCATCAACAAGAGCACAGAGGATTCAGTACATTGAAAAAAGTGGATGAAGAAAAGCTGAGTGAAACAAGCATCAAGGCTGATTTCCCTAGAGTTAAACAAGTATATGCCCTGTATCATCGGTATAGTGTCTTATCGATAAGCCAAGGTCTGTAGTGGCCAACATGGAAAGGAAAATGTACATGGGCTCATGAAGCCTTGAATCTGTTTTTATAATGAACAGAATGACTGAATTTCCTGCTATTGAAATGACAAACATTAAGCAGAAGGGAATAGAGATCCAGGGATGGACATGTTCCTGCCTAGGTATCCTGGTGAGAAGGAACACTGCAAAGCTGAAGTTGGTGTCATTGACAACTAACATAATGTACTCAGCAGCTGCGAGGAGTATTGATCTTTCCTTCCTGAAAGGAAAAAGAACAAGAGACTAGATGTTATTTAGCTAGACATCTTTCTGCTCTCAGTGCAAGTCTAGAGACTTCCAGGAGCTCAAGGAAGGTCAGGAAAAATATAGTCTTGGATTTACATCATTGATAGGAAGATAAGCACTGCCAGATCGAATCAGACCTGCCTGCAGTCCATATAGCGCATTATCCAGTGGCCAGTACCAGATGTTTCAAAGATGTATGAAGCCCTGCAATAGGCCGCCATGAGATAATCTACACCCAGGGAAAATTTCCCTGATACTCAGTAACTAGATATATTTTGTGTTGTAAATCAGGAGGGTTTAGAGTCCTTCCAAGACTTTTTAAAACAATCCTCACTAATGTAATTGGATTTTCTGTTTACCAACATAAACATCCAGTCACTTTTTGAATTCTGCTAAACTCTTGGCCCGCTTCTGACTGGGAGTTCCTCACTGTATCATGACGTGTAAACACATGGCAAGTGCATGGTGAAAACAGTCATTGTACTTATCCTGTATTGAATCCATTTATAAACATGTTTCTTTGCCTCATTATGTACATTTTTATTTTCTCCACTCCTGAGAGTCCAAATTATGCCACTGCCTCTTTGCAGCACATGGGATAAATTCTTAGGGACAGGTTCTTAATTCAATAACAATGACTTCAAATGTATCACTCCAGATTTACTTGTTTAAATTCAATCAGAACCAGGTTCCATTAACTTTCCCCTAAGAAATGCTCCTGGGGATACATTCTGACCCCCAAGAATCCCTCCAAGAGAACGGGAAGTGCTTTGGCTGGCCAGTGTTGACTAAATACAGAGAGTTTGATCCTCCTACAGGCCCTTCACCCTCTCCCCATGCAATGGTCTGTAAATATCTGAATATACAAACACTATGTTTGCACTAATATCCATTTGAGTATGCAAGTTACTTCAGCCATTCACGCGTAAGAGGTAATGAGCATAAATTACATACAAGCATTATAACACTCCCCTTTCCTACACCTCCATTTCACTTTTTTCTGAAAGAAAGACCAGTGGTTCTGTTCTCTCAGGACTTTTTGGAAAGTCTTGCACAGGGATTGTATTCATGACCCTGGGTGTAAGTGTTAGAAATAGCTACAGGTCAGTTGCCAGGAGACTGTATCATACAACTGTTCACTGAAAAAATAGTTAATAGCACAAACCCATTGCACACAGTATGTGGAGCACTTCTGAAATGCTTTCTGAAGCAAAAGCCATTAAGCAGTAAAATTACCACTGCTCCTTCCTGGAGAGATTTCAACAACTGTGCTGCTGGCTTTCGATATACAGGCATGGCATAGATGTTTGGTTTGTAATATTTGTATTACAATGAAAAGTTTTGGCATAACATTTGCACATCTGTGCTTTAGTACACACATGTCAACCCATTCTTCCCCCTCTGATCTGCTTTCAGAGATGATTTCTCAGGTTAGAGTGAGACTTAAAATACAGCATCTGTCATCTGGATTTCTTCAGAATCTGAAAAGATCCCAGCATCTCAGCCCTCATTCAACCACTTGTCATCAAACAAAAGTCTAGTAGCTCCTCTGTCCCTGGGTTAATAGGTGACTGGTTCTCCTCAGGTTCTGTTCCGTCAGTCTGCAGCCTTTACCTGGAGTGGTAGCAGGCATTGGTACTAGTATAGGAAATATTAATTCTCTGAATTCTTACTCTCTAGTACATAGTAACCCCAGCTCCTGTTATTCAGGCATGATGAGGATTTGCAGGAAGTGGATTTCAAAGTCAAATACATGAGTATTCATGGAAATGAAACTTCATTTCACGTATGAAAGTAGTCTATTCATTTCTCTCTCTCGCCCTTCCTCTGACTGCTTATGTCCTGTATTTATCACATCTGCAGCACCCAGGAGCACAACTGGGATAGACATGCAGCTGAGCTGCCATAATGTATGTGTATGTTAAACCCAATTCTGGGGATGTTTGCTGTATAGATATATTTGGTTAACTATTGGGATGTTTATGTTATTGGATTAAACCAGTGTGTCTCTTTTAGCTTCATAGCAGGCTGCAGGAAAAAAAGCAGGAAGGGAAGCAACAGCTCAGGAAAAGCCCGCTCTCAGTAAGCACTTCAGGGAAACTGAGGCCAGGTCTACACTGCGACTTTAAATCGGTTTAATGGCCGATATACCGATTTAACGCTGTATCCGTTCACACGACGTCGTCATTAATATCGAGTTAAACGGCTCCTTAAATCGATTTCGGAACTCCTCCCAAACGAGAGGAGTAGCGCTAAATTCGATAGTGATAACTCGGATTAGGGTTCATGTGGACGGAAATCGACGTTATTGGCCTCCGGGCGGCATCCCAGAGTGCAGCACTGACCGCTCTGGACAGCAATCTGAACTCGGATGCAGCGGGCAGGTAAACAGGAAAAGCCCCGCGAACTTTTGAATTACATTTCCTGCTTGCCCAGCGTGGAGCTCTGATCAGCACGGCTGGCGATGCAGTTTGAAATCGAAAAAGAGCTCCAGCATAGACCGTACGGGAGATACTAGGTCTGATCGCTGTATGGGGAGACAAATCTGTTGTATCCAGCTCCGTTACAGAACATGAAATGCCAAAGCGTTTGAATAAAAAACTCCAGGATACACAGCGCTGTGTGACAAGCGTAACGGGAAGCCAGAGACTCAAATGGACGCTCATGAAGGGAGGGAGGGGGTACTGAGGACTCCAGCTATCCCACAGTCCACAGCAGTCTCTGAAAATTATTTGCATTCTTGGCTGAGCTCCCAATGTCTGTAGGTTCAAACACAGTGTCTGGCGTGGTTCAGGGAACAGCTCCTCAGTTTATTTCCCCCCACCACCACGTGAAAAAAAAAAGGGAAAGATTGCTGTGCTATGGCGTTTGCTCAATGCACTCCGCGAAAAAGGCGCCAAAGGGTTGTCTGCTGCCTTCACAAAGGGAGGGGTGAGGCTGTACCCAGCACCACCCGGGGCAGTGTTTTCTGCCCCATCAGGCACTGTGCTCTCAACACGGAAGTGGGAACTATGGGATAGCTGAGGAACAGCTACCCACAGTGCACCGCTCCTGAAATCGATGGTAGCTTTGGACCATGGACGCAAACAATCGATTTCGGGATCCCACTGTGGACGCACTAAACCGATTTTATTAGATCTGTTTTGTAATAGCGGTTCAAGCTAATTCGAAATAATCGTGCAGTGTAGACGTACCCTGAGAGACAACAGCGGAGATGCAATTTGGGAAGAGCCTATTTCTGGGCTCCAGGCACATTACACAGCTTGTTTTACCAGCACTGAAAGTCTGCCCAGATGTAGGGCAGCTGTGACTGTGAAGCTCTTCAGAATGACAGGCACACAGCACCCTGCTTGGGTCTCTGTCAGAGTGGAAGGGTTTGGAAGTCAGTGATGTGTACAGACTGCTATTTGAAAACCATCATATTCTCCCATGTTATGGGTTATTCCTACTGTTCAGATACAATTATACTTTGGTGCAAGAAGGCCGGCTGGTCACTCGTCTCTCCACTACTCCCAGATTGCTAGAGGGAAGAACCACAGGTGCTGAACCCACTTGGACCTGCAGGGCAAAGCACAGTCCCCCCTCACTGTGCTGTAGCCCGGGGCCCAGTCTGAGGGTGAGAGGATCACAGGATTCTATCCCATGAGAAGGAAGGTTATGAGGCCTGACCTCTGGGACTCGGAGACCAGAGACGGGGTGGAGATGCCTGTAGCCCTGTAACTCTTAAGGAATATCTACAGGACAGAGATTCTAGAGCCCTCAGCCAGTCAGGAAACAGAAACATGCTCTATAGGACCTGTTACAACAGACCAACGCAGCTCTGAATTCCTGTCTTCACAATAGAACCAGAGAATAAAATCTTTGAAAATGCATTTGCTTTTTAAATTTCCAGGAGTAAATAAACCTGAGGCGATTTGCAAACTAATCTCCTCTCATTCAGCCCCTGGCAGGATTGGGGCCAGAGCACATGGCTCCTCTAGAAATGGAACCCACTGAGAAATCTACCCAGGGTATTGGAGTTTTAACACTCTGAGACCATTTTGAATCTCTGTGTAGCTTAAATAACCAAGTGTGCAGCATAGGCACATATAGGGGAGGGGTTCCCAAGCTATCTAGCTGCCTGCCCTCTCGCCTCATCACTGAGTGACTCTGAGAGCCCAGCTGAGTCCTGTGCTACAGAACAGAACATCGGCACATGTAAACAGCTTGCAGCCTTTCCTCTTCACTTCACATTTTAAAGATAGTGAAACCTGCCAACGTACCCAATTCCTGCTAGAAGTGGAGCTGCTGACACCGGAGGTCTTCACCCTAAAGGACAAGGAGTCATCAGAGAGGTTGCACAGGCAACAGGCAGTGTCTGTTCAGATAGGGGAGGCAAGTGCCTTTATGAAGCATGTTTGCATATTTCCTTGGAGGCCACTTTGCCATCAGTGAACCTAAGCTGCTTGGCTCAATGTGCACCAGCTTTTGCCCCCATCATGGTCAATGGCAAACTACAGGAGGCCAAATCACAGGGGATGCCTGGTGATGGTTCCCAACTGGACTTGAGCGTCAGCCCTGCTGCAGGCTCTGTTCCTGTAATCTGAGCTTGTCATCACTGTTCGTATGGTTCTGATTAGTCACATGGCTACCTCGAAGGCAGCCTGGTGCTGTAATGATGATGCTGTCACAACTGTGATCTTGCTGAAATAATAATAATATTTAATAATGCAGGACTATTTTCTCCCGGCAGCCCCTTTTCCTGCATTACAAACCCAGGTGCAGGCCAGAGAAGGGAGATTTGTTTGTCTCGGATCATTCCAGTAGGGGAAGTCCCTTCTGGTTGTGAAGGGCCTATTCAGAGTAATGTGACATTCGGGGAAACAATTGGCCCTAGGGGAAGCTTGTCCCCCTCCTGGTGAGTCTTCTTGAGAACGCTCGGGACCATCTATGGGTAATGGCTGCTATGACTTAGCAGGACATTCAAGGGCATGGAACCAGACCACATGACACTAAACTCCATTTTGCTATCTGCATTTTTCCACTAGATAAGATGGAGTGTGACATCATCCCTTGGCCTCATTCCCCACACTAGAGGACTCCTGGAAACAGCTGAGGAACAAAGACTGAACTGTGTGAAGTACTGGTCCTAGGCTAAAGGGATTTCTAGCCTGCTAGTTCACATCCTATCTACAGGGCCGGTGCTACCATTTAGCCAAAATAGGCAGTTGCCTAGGGTGCCAAGATCTGGGGGTGCCAAAAAGCGGCGCCCCCCCCAAAATGTTTAAAGCCGTTTCAGTGGCCGCTGCGCTGAGAGGGAGAGGGAATCTGACCCACCACCGGCGCCCTCCATCATCCAGGGGGTTCCACCACGCAGTCGCTGCTTCACTTTTCCCACCTCCCAGGCTTGCGTGCTCGGGGAGGACGTGGAGCACGGGTGAGCTGGGGTGGGATGGTACAACAAGGCTCCCTGGGCCAGGGGGTGGGGAGCTGCGGTGGCGATGCCTCAGGGCTGGGGGGGAAGCTGCCACAGGACTTCTCAACTCAGCTCCATGTCCTCCCCGAACATGCTGCCCCTGCTCTAATTATGCCGCCTCCCAGGCTTGCAGTGCCAATCAGTTGTTTGGTGCCACAAGCCTGGGAGGAGAATTAGAGCAGGGGCAGCACGCTCGGGGAGGAGGCAGAGCAGAGGTGAACTGGAGTGGGGAGGTACTGCACGGCTCCCTTGGCCATGGGGTGGGGAGTTGCTGTGAAGGGGGCGCCTCAGGGCAGGGGGGGAGCTGCCGCTGGGGGGGAGGTGCCTCGGGGGGGCAGGGAGCTACTGCAGGGCTGGGGGGCGCAAGGTGGAAGTTTCACCTAGGGTGCGAAACTTCCTTGCACCAGCCCTGCCTATCTATATAGTATGTTAGGAGAAATTTTCATTTTTGTTTATTTGCTAGGTGATCTGCTTTTATCTTTTTGCTGTCACTTAAAATAACTCATAATAAATCCATATTTTTGTAGTTAAACTTGTTTTATGCTTTATCTCTACCAGCATGTTTTGAGTGACGCGTCTCGGGAAATATCAGCTCTTTGTGCAAAGGCTGTTGCTTATTTTTTCCAAATCGAGGGGAAAGCGACCTGTATTAATGAGCTTACGCTATACGGACCCTGTGCAGTGCAAAATGGTATAATTCTGGGTTTATACTCCAGCAAAGGTGTGAGGTGGGGGGAACTAGGAAATTGGCTGTTTTCTCCTGCCTGTCTTTCAATGGCTTAAGTAAAGCACTCAGGCAGCTTATCTGGGTTTGCTGCTCTACCTGATGTTGTGTTGGGTGATAACACAGTTTTCAGAGGCTCGCTGAGTCACCAAAAAAGCAGTGTTTGATTGGCCAGCCCAGTTGGAGGGTTAAGGGGCACAATGGTCAGGGCCGGCGCTACCATTTAGGCGAGCTAGGCAATGGCCTAGGGCGCCAGAATTTGGGGCGGGCGTTATTTTGCCAGGGGGGTGGCACGCAGGTCTGGGGAACCTACCGCAGTGATGCCGGCAGACAGTCGGCTGCTGTGAAGGTCCGGCGGAGCTGCCGCAGTCATGCTGGCGGCAGGTGCACCAGAGCCTTTAGACCAGCGCACCATCCGCCGACATGACTGTGGCAGCTCCACCGGACCCATGGGGGGTGGCGAAATGGCCATCCGTCTAGGGCATCAGAAACCCTGTCGCCGCTCCTGACAATGGTTCCACCGGATCTCACACTGCATCCCAGGAGTGACAACCTGTCACAGTAGTATGTGTTATTCAGCGTCCTGGTTTTATGAGTAATCTCTGTGGAGTCCAGGGAGATGACTGATGAACCCAGGAAGCTGAGTAACACATACTGCCTCCTCAGTCACCCTTGAAACTGAGTGGCGCATAATAATAATCAAAAACTTCCCTTTGAAAAGCCTGCAACTGGTATCTGGAAGCTGCAGCTGTGCCAGGAGAGGCATATCCTGTTGTGGCCTATGATGTCTACCACCCATGGTTCCCAACTTTCTGTTGGATTTTTTGACTGCCACTGCACATTGAGCGATGTTTTCAGAGAACTATCCACAGTGACTCCATGATCACTTTCTTGATTGGTAACACCTAATTTAGATCCCATCATTTTGAATTTCTAGTCAGGACTATGTTTTTAACAATGTACATTTCTTGCATTTATCCACATTAAATTTCATATGCCATTTTGTTGCCCAGTCATCAAATTTTGGGAGATCCCTTTGTAACTCTTTGCAGTCTGCTTTGGATTTGCGTATATTGATTTATTTTGTCTTCTCTGCTATTTTTGACACCTCCCTGCTTACCCGCTTTTTCCAGATCATTTATAAATACGTGGAACAGCACTGATCTCAGTACAGATCCCTGTGGGACACCATTAGTTACCTCTCTCCCTTCTGAAAATTGACCATTTATTCCTACCCTTTGTTTTGTATCTTTTAAGCCAAGACTGATCCAGGAAAGAACTTTCCTTCTTATCCCTTGACTGCTTACTTTCTTAAGAGGCTTTGTGAGGGAACATGTCAAAGGCTTTCTGAAAGTCTAAGTACACTATATCCTCTGGCTTATCCATGCCCACATTTTGTTGACCCTCTCAAAGAATTCTAATAAATTGGTGAGGCATATTTTCCCTTTGCAAAAGCCATGCTGACTCTTCTACAATAAATTGTGTTCACGTATGTGCCTGCTAATTCTGTTTCTTACAATAGTTTCAACCAATTTTTTGATACTGAAGCTAGGATTACTGGCCTATAATTGATGGGATCACCTCTGGAGCCTTTTCTACAAAAATCAGCATTAGCTATTTGCCAGTCATCTGCTACAGAGGCTGATTTAAGAATATAAGAATGACCTTACTGGGTCAGACCAAAGGTCCATCAAGCCATTATCCTGTCTTCCGACAGTGGCCAGTGCCAGGTGCCCCAGAGGGAATGAACAGAACAGGGAATCATCAAGTGATCCATCCCCTGTTGCCCATTCCCAGCTTCTGGCAAACAGAGGCTAGGGACACCATTCCTGCCCATCTTGGCTAATAGCCATTGATGGACCTATCCTCCATGTATTTATCAAGTTCTTTTTTGAACCCTCTAATAGTCTTGGCCTTCACAACATCCCGTGGCAAGGAGTTCCACAGGTTGACTGTGCATTGTGTGAAGAAATACTTCCTTTTATTTGTTTTAAACATGCTGCCTATTGATTTCATTTGGTGACCCTTAGTTCTTGTTTTATTAGAAGTAGTAAACAACACTTCCTTACCTACTTTCTCTGAAGTGATATATTGCCACAGTTAGCAGTTCTGCAGGAGGGATAGCTCAGTGGTTTAAGAATTGGCTTGCTAAACCTAGGGTTATAAACTCAGTCCTTGAGGGGGCCATTTAGAGAACTGAAGTAAAAATCTGTCTAGAGATTGGTTCTGCTTCAAGCAGGCTTCCTGAAATCCCTTCCAACCCAGATAGTCTGTGAACAAGTTTGATATTTGATCTTCTTCAGAACTCTTGGGTGTGTCAGTTACACAATTTTA
This sequence comes from Chelonoidis abingdonii, assembly GCF_003597395.2. Lineage (NCBI taxonomy): Eukaryota > Metazoa > Chordata > Testudines > Testudinidae > Chelonoidis > Chelonoidis abingdonii. Next base: position 126,458 of record NW_027424744.1, read on the forward strand.
ACAGAAATCTGTCCAAATGCACAGTGCTGTCTGAGGACTGGATCTGTCTGGAGGAATCAGCTTGGCTAGTCACTCATTGTTTTGGGTAAAATATGCACAGAGCAGCTTTTTCCCTAAAACTTCTCATGCCATGCCCCCCAAATACATTCTGCAACCCCCCATGGGGGCCCACCCCACCAGTTTGAGAACCTCTGGACTAGATAATCTAATAGCTCCTTCTGGCCTTAAATCTATGACTCTAGGAATCATTAGTCATTGCCTTGCATGAATCGTTAGCTTGGATGCAGCTTGACAAGTTACTCTGAATGAAGACAGGCCCTCAAACAGGATATACACTGGTCAGGAAGAATTAAGATTGTCATAGTAAAACTGGGATATATGATTTCTTTATCCTTTCAACGGGTCATTTCCTGTCCCCTCCACCCCATGACTGGCAGTACTCTCCCTCCTTAGGCCAGGAGGCCTGTGCTCCTTGTGACTCATACTCAAATTCTTGAGGCCTTAGACTTCATTGGCGCTCACCCTTACCGGAGTGCTAGACTGCTTAGCATTACAGGCCGGAGTCCACACATTGCTTTGCGGCCCCGTGTGTACTGGGCCTGGGGCTCATAGACTGCTTAGCCACTCTGCTCCGATTGCAAGAGGGAGCCTACTCATTGGTTCCTGCCCCACTCTGGCTGAGGGCCTGGGGCTCAAGGGGTAGTAAACCGCAGCGTCCTGCTGGCATGTCAGACCTCACCAATTGTTGGTTGCCGTACTGTTCTGCCAGGCCGTGGGACTGGATCACTAAGTGTAGCTAATTCCCTACTTTCAGCTCCCCTGTGCAGGTATGGAACAGCAAGGAGGCATGGTCTTCCTCAGAGACTGACACGGACGGACAGACATGCAGCCTACAGCCCTTTTCTTGTCGTAGCAGCCTTTTCTCAAAGCCTCCCTGTGTGAGCCTGGGCCCAGCCACCGCAGTGCTCAGCTGGTCCGTGTTACAGGGCCAAGGTGTGGAACTGACCTTTGCCCTCAGACTGCTTTCTCCCAGCCAGGCATCTAAGATGAGGCCCACGTGGCCATTGCACCATTCTTTGGTAGTTAGACCCATTCAGCCTCAATGTCTGCAAACACCGATCCAGTGACTGTGCTGAAACACTCGGGGACTTTGTGAAACTCAATCTCTCCCCTCAGAAATCCAATATCTACCCCTCACTGTCACCCCAAGGACCCCCACATCTGCCACAGACACCAAGGTGCTGGAGTCACAGGGCTTCCCTCAAGACAGCTCTCCCAGGAAGCTTTGATAAGAAGCCTTTTATAGACAAATGTCAGAAGTATTGTGCTTTGAAACCTTGACACAGCCCTGATCTTAGAGTCTCAGAGTATCTGAACACCTGGAATGTATTTATTCTCCTGACACCTCTGTGAGGCAGGGCAGGGCTATTATCCACCTGTGCAGAGGCTCAGAGACAACCAATGGCTTGCCCATGGTCACACACAACAAAGGAATTAAACCCAGATGCCTTGAGTCACACAGCACTGCCCAGACCACAGGCCCAGTCTTCCAGCCATCTAAGCGGTGACAGGCCTGGCTGGATTCTCTGCTCTGCCAGCAGAGCTCCCCTCTGCGATACAGAGAGCGGGGATGGCAAGGAGCCAGTTACAGGGGTTTGATTCTCTGGCCTGTTCTCCCCCTGCCACAGCGGAGTTTAGAACAGCCTGGGGGTTGGGCTGACATCTGCCCCATCTCTTCCCCTGAGGCCCCGGCCCTGACCCATCTCTTCCACTAGGCCCTGTCCCCTGCTCCTCTACTTCCCCTGATACTCCACCCCCAGCCAAGTCAGATCTGGGCAGTAATAAGAGCTACCCAAGGAGCCCAAGCTCCTGTGGGGAGCTCCAGACTATCCTCCTTCCCTGAGTTGTACATCCTGAGGGGTGGGGACACAGGCAGGGGGCTTCTCTTGAGCCCCTCAGGCTCCTATCCAGAACAGGTGGAGGGTCTAGGGATCCTTGCAGTGGTTCTGGGTCCCTGGGCAACTCTTACCATGGCCCAGCTCTGCACACTGGCTTCTGGACTGGAGACGGCCCGGAGCCTCGTGGAAAGAGAAGGAGAAGGGTCTTGGGGAAGATATGGGGCAGAGGGAGATGCCTTGGAGGAAGAAGATTAGTAGGATGTAGGGCCTTAAGGTGGAACAGGAGGGGCAGGGTCACAGAGGGGACGGGGCTCCTGCATGTGTCCTGCTTTTGTCTTTTGAAAAGATGGTCACTATACACTGAATGGGCTGGGCTGGGTAGGTAGCTGGGCCTCTGTGAGGGAGCTGAAGCCTGTTTATGCTCCTTTGCAGGCAGCTGGGGCAGCACAAATGGAGGGGACAGAGAGGGAATCTGGGCCTGAGTCTCTTGCCAGGATTCCTGTGTGTCAGACCCTCATTCACACACGCAGCTCTGCTCTGCCTCTGGGGCTTTACAGTTGGATTGGGGTGGGCCCAGCATATGTGCAGTGTGCACAGCCATCAACAGGGAAGGGGCTTCCTGAATGGCTTCTCCTGGGTTCCTGTGTTAATCACATCTCTGACATGACTCCATCACAAGCACTTGGCTGAGGATGTAGGGGAGGGTGAGTATCCGTGCCCCTTGAATAGCCCCTGTCCACAGCTGCTGCAGCCCCCATGGATCACACAGCACCCAGAGTGCTCAGGAAGGGCCTGTACTGGGACTGCAAAACAGCTCTGCAGCTTTTTTTCAAGGCCCAAGAATGTTTAACCAGTGACAGGTCAGTGACAGACCAAGTGTAATCAGAAACAACATTCACATCCCTTGTTTTTATTGACTGTATCAACAGGAATTCTTAGGTCGGAGCAGCCACCGATACAGCTCATTATGGGCCAAAATCCCACTGGTCCCCTGGCTATGGACAAACACAGTCACTTTGTAAATGCTGCTACCTGCCTTGTTCTCTTTCCCCCAGTGCTCTGTCCTCTCTCACCAGCCTGTCTCCAATTGCTCCAGGCCTTAGAACCTGTCTGAACCTCTCTCTACTCAGTGGAGGTCAGAAGCTCATGTCTTCTCAGATGTAAAGGTCCAGGATGGAACAGCTGGCTCGTATTTTTCATCTCCCACATAACCATGCTGGAGCTGGGTGATGAACTGACTCTTCACTTGACCAACACCCTGATTATCCTTGCACGAAGATGTTTGGTTTTCACTCTGTACACGATTGGGTTCATCAGGGGTGGGACCAGCAGTGCTATGTAGCTCAGAAGAATCTGAAGCAAGTGAGAAGAACTATTCCCAAATCTGTGTATCACAGGAAGGCCCATCTGTGGTGTGTAGAAGAGCAGGACAGCGCAGAGGTGGGAAACACAGGTGTTCAGGGCTCTGAGGCACTCTGTGTGGGACGTGATGCTCAGCACTGTTTTGAGGATCATCACGTAAGAGAGAAGGATAAGCAGTGAGTCCAACCCCACAGTGAAGAATGTAATAAACAAGCCGTAGATGTAGTTGACTCTGATGTCCGAACAAGCCAGCTTCATGACATCCTGGTGCAGGCAGTAGGAATGGGAGAGGACATTGGATCGACAGTATCGGAACTGTTTCAGGAGAAAGGGGAGAGGGAGTATTACTGCCACCCCTCTTAGCACACACACCAGTCCCATCTTGGCTATTCTTGGCAGGGTTAAGATGGAAGCATATCTCAGTGGGTTACATATTGCAATGAAGCGGTCAAAGGCCATCAACAACAGCACAGAGGATTCAATGCATTGAAGCGAGTGGATGAAGAACAGTTGGGCAAAACAGGCATCAAGGCTGATCTCTCTAGAGTTAAACAAGAATATCCCCAATGTTGTCGGTGTGCTGACTATCAATAAGACAAGGTCTGTGATGGCCAACATGGAAAGGAAAATGTACATGGGCTTATGGAGGCTTGGATCTGTCTTTATAATGAACAGAATGACTGAATTTCCTGCTATAGAAATACCATACATTAAACAGAAGGGGATAGAGATCCAGAGATGAATGTCTTCCAGCCCAGGTATCCCAGCAAGAAGGAACACAGCAAAGTTGAGCTTGGTGTGATTGACAGCTGACATAATGTACTGGGCAGGTCCGAGGAGTTCTGAACTTTCCTTCCTGAAAGGAGAAAGAATAAGAGACTAGATGATATTTAATGAGACATCTTCCTACTCTCAGTGCAAGACTTCCAGGAGCTCAAGGAAGATCAGCAAAAACATAGTCTTGGATTTATACCACTAATAGGAAGATAGGCATTGCCAGCATGGATCAGACCTGCAGTCCATCTAACCCAGTATCCAGTGGCCGGTTCCAGATACTTCAGAGGAAGGTGGAAGAAGCCTTTCAATGGGCAGCTATAAGATATCCTCTTCCCAGGGAAAGTTTTCCCTTGAGACCCACTACTCAGACATATTTTGTGATGTAAATCAGGAAGAGTTTAGAGCATTTTCAAGTCTTTATTTAAAACAATCTTCACTACAGTAATTGGATTTTCTGGTTACCCATATAAACATCCAGGATCTCTTTGAATCCTGCTAAGCTCTTGGCACCCTTGATATTTTGTGGCTTGGAGTTCCACAGGCTATTTGAACACTGCGTGACTTTCCCACAGACACTCTTTCTCGCCCTCTGCTTCGGAGTGTAGCCCATTGTATCATGACGTGTTTTAACACATGGCAAGTGCGTGGTGAAAACGGTCATTGTATCTTTCTGCCCTGCATTGAAGCTATTTACAAAAGTGTTTCATTGCATCATTATATTTATTACTTTTTATTTTCTCCACTCCTGAGAGTTCAAGTTTTTCCATTTCCTCTTTGCAGTACATGGGAGCATCTCTTAAGGCCAGGTGCTTAATTCAATAACATTGATTTTAGCTGCGTCACTCCAGATTTACATGTGTAAATTCAGTATATGTGCTAATCCCCAAGTATCCCTCCAAGAGAAGATGAAGTGCTTTCCCTGGCCAGCATTGACTGAATCCAGAGAGTTCAATCATCCTTCATCCTCACAGGATCTTCATCCTTTCCCCATGCAAGGGTCTGTTGATATCTGGCAAGTTACAAGCTAAAACACTTACTTCAGCTGGGCAAGGAAGGGGCTTGCATCACAAATGGGTTCATATTGCAAATACTAGGTTTGCACTAATATCCAGTTGAATGTGCAAGTTACTTGAGTTATCCTTGTATAACACGTGATAGGTGTTAATGATAGACAGCCGCTATTATAAACCCCTTTCTTCTATCTCAGCTCTACTCTTTGCTGAAACACAGACCAGTGGTTCTGGTCTCTCGTGACATTTTGGAAAGTCTTGCACAAGTATTGCAGAGTTATTGAATTCATGACCCTGAATGTAAGTGTTAGAAACAGCTTCTGGTCAGTTACTAGGAGAGAGTATCATACAGCTATTCACTGATCAAAGAGTTAATAGCATAAACCCATTGCACACAGTATGTGGAGTTCTTCTTAAATACTTTCTAAAGCAAAAGTCATTAATCACTTAAGTTACCACTGCTCCTGCCTGTAGAAATTCCAACAATTCTGCTGCTGGCTTTTGATATAGAGGCATGTCATGAAAGTTTGGTTTGTAATATTTGTATTACAATGAAAAGTTTTGGAAAACATTTACACATCTGTACTTTAGTACATACATGTGAACCCATTCTTTTCCCTCTGATTTTCTTTCAGAGATGATTTCTCAGGTTGCAGTGGGACTTAAAATGTAGCATCTGTCACCTGGATTTGTTCATAACCTGAAAAGATCCAAGCATCTCAAGCATCAGTTAACTACTTGTCAGGAAACAAAAGTCTAGTAGCTCTTCTGTCCCTAGGTTAATAGCTGACTGGTTCCCCTCAGGTTCAGTTCTGTCAGTCTGCAGCCTGTATGCAGAGTGGTTACAGGAATTGGGATCAGTACAGAAAATATTCATTCCGTGCACCCGGGAATGGCATTGGTACAGACATGGAGCTGAGCTGCCATAGTAAATGTGTATGTTAAGCCCAGTTTTTGGGATGTTTCCTGTATAGCTCTATTGGGTTAATTGCTGGGATGTTTATGTTATGGCTATATTGGGTGAAACCAGTATGGCTCTTCTTCATTTAACAGCAGGCTGCTGGAAAACAAACAGGAAGGGAAGCAACTGCTCAACAAAAGCCTTCACTCAGTAACCACCCCAGGAAGGACGAGAGACAACACTGGAGCTGCAAGCTGGGAAAAGCCTATTCCCGGGCTCCAGCCATGTTACACAGCTTGTTTTACCAGTTCTGTGAATCTGTCCAGAGCTGGGGCAGCTGTTGCTGAGAAGCCTTTTACATTGACAGGCACAGAGAGTGCTCGGGACATCAGAAGGGCCTGGGCCTGCCTGTGTCCCTATCAGAGTGGGAGGGCTTGAGGTTAGAGACGTGTACAGATTGTTGTTTGAAAACCGTTCAATTCTCCCATGTTACACTTTATTCCTCCTGTTCATATTAACCGGTATTTTGGGTCAAGAAGACTGGCAGGTCACTCATCTCACCATTACTCACAGAATCCCAGAGGGAATAACCACAGGTGCCGAATGCACTCGGATCTGCTGGGCAATCACTGTCATGAAGCAGTGTGCGGTAGCCCAGGGCCCCATCTGAGGGTGGAAGAATGGAGGGATTCAGCCCCATCACAGGGACGGCTACAAGGCCTGACATCAGGCACTCAGAGACCAGAGGGGGGCAGAGATGCAGGCAGCACTGTAACTGTGAGGGATATCTAATTGGAAAAAGGCTGGAGCCCTCAGACAATCAGGAAATAGAAATATGCCTCACCAGATCTGTTGCCACAGATCAATGAGCTCTGAATTCCTGCGTTCACGATTAAGTTAGAGAATAAAATCTTTTACAGTGCATCTGCTGATTAAATTTCCAGGACCATATAAACCTGTGACAATTTGGGAATGAGTCACTGATATTCTATGGCTTTTTCTCTCACTCAGCAGCTGGCAGGATTGGGCCCAGAGCACATGGCACCTCTAGAAATGGGAAGCCTTGAGAAATCCTGACTAGAGGCATCAAGTTTTTAACACTCCAAGCTTACTTCAAATGTCAGATTTGTGTGTAGCTTGAATAACCCTCCCTGGACATGGGCAGATGTAGGGGTGGGGTTCCCAAGCTATCTAGCACTGCCTGCTCTCCAGCCCCATCAATGAGTCAGCCCGACAGCCCAGCTGAGTCCTCTGCTCCTGTACAGAACATCTGCAGATGGAAACAGCCTGTAGTTTTTACCCTTCACTTCATATCTCAACGTACCCAGTTCCTGCTAGAGGAGAGCCACTGACACCAGAGATCTTCACTCTAAAGGAGAAGGAGTCATCGGTGAGGTTGCACAGGCAGCAGGCAGTATCTGTTCAGATAGGGAGTCAGCTGTCTTTATGAAGCATGTCTGCACATTCCCCTGGGAGCCACTTGGCCATTAGGGAACATCTGCTGCTTGGCTCAGTGTGCACCAGCTTTAAACCCCCATCACAGCCAAAGGCAAACTGCAGGAGGGCAAATCACCGGGGATGCCTGGTGATCCTACCTAACTGGACTGCTGCAGTCTCTATTCCTGGAATCTGGGCTTGTCATCAGTGTTCATATGGTTCTGATTAGTCATGTGGCTACCTCGGGGGCAGCCGAGTGGTAATGATGATGCTGTCACAGCTGTGATCTTTCTGAAGTAATATAAAATAGAAGAAGAAGAATATAGGACCAAATTTCTCCCCGGCAGCACCATTTCCTGCATTACAAACCTCAGGTGCAGTCCAGGGAAGGGAGATTCCACAAGGTCCCTACATGGAAATTTCCCTCGGATCATTCCAGGGAGGAGAGTCCCTTTCCTTCTCCCTGAGGAATGAAAAGGGAGCCAGGATCCCTGGATCCACAAAGTTATGCACAGAGCTTAGTCATCCCTGGTAGGTAGACCCACCCATCCCCGATCTCTGTGCCTCTGCAACTGCTCTATGACCCTTTCCAGCTCCCTGCTAGCACAGGCTTATCAGAGATGTGCTACCAGGGCCTGTCACAGTAGCCACTGCCTGCAGGAACTGCTAACGTGGCATTGTACAGGGTGCAGGGGGTTGCACGGAGATGGGAGGACTGATTAGAGGAACTGATGGGCACATTACCCCAGCCATTGACTGATTGAGAGGTTTTGACCTTTCCATGCCCATAGACTCCATTAGTAAAACTTTCATTTACATTACAAGAGAGATGCAGATGAAAAGCCTCCAATTTCCCTTGGAGATCCTGGGAGCTGCACCTGGGAAGCACCATATAAACTGAGGTTTCAGAGAATGATCCATTTTCCATGAAACCTCACCCCAAAAAGTGAATGAAAAAGGAAACATTTCAGTTTGGGTCAAAATATTTCGGAGTGTGGGTGGGGGGAAACTGCATTTTCCATCCCAGCTCTATATCAAATGGTGAGCCTCTGTCCTTCGTGCTACTGGACCTCATCCCTAGGTGGCAGCACTACCACCCATCAGCCTCCCACACTGACCAGCCTCTGAACATCTGCTAGGTTGGGGCGACACCAGCTCTATAACAGAGGATTCGTCTGCAGCAGCCCATCTCTCAGTGGAGCTATTTAAGAACATAAAAACGGCCATATTGGGTCAGACAATGGTCCATCTAGCCCAGTGTCCTGTCTTCTGACGGTGGCCCGTGCAGATACTTCAGAGGGAACGAACAGAACAGGGCAATTATCAAGTGATCCATCCTCCATTGTCTGCTCCCAGCTTCTGGCAGTTGGAGGTTTAGGGACACCCAGAGCATGGGGCTGTGTTTCTGACCATCTTGGCTAATAGCTATTGATAGATCTATCCCCCACGAACTTATCTAGTTCTTTTTTGGACCGGTTATACTTTTGGCCTTCACAACATCCCCTGGTAATGAGTTCCTCAGGCTGACTGTGCGTTTTGTGGAAAAGTACTTTATTTTGTTTGTTTTAAACGTGCTGCTTATTAACTTCACTGGCACTTGTGAAGGGGTAAATAACACTTCCTTATACACTTCGTCCAGCCCTAGAGTATATCTCATTGTTCATGGAGCGGGAGGGGGTCAGGATCAGACCAAGGGGCCCCCCAGCAAGGCTACGTTCAGCCAGGAAAAGCTCTCCAGATCCTTTGCTCTTTGAAGGCAAGTCCTGATTCCCCCTCTTACTGCTGACCTGCAGGAGGGGCCCAGAACTCCCTCGTCAAAGGGGGCTGTGCTAATGGAAGATCTCATCAGCAAGTGCTGTTGGGATCTCCACCCAGTGCTACAAACTGTCCTTATGGGGCACACAGAGCTGAAATCTCTGTAAGGCGCTTAGCTCTGCCTCCAATTACTGTAGCGTGTGAGCGTCTGTCAATCTGTAACATATTTAACAGTACAACACCCCGTGCGACAGAGCCATGCTACTAACACCATTGGGCAGATCCCAAGACCAGAAGCCACTACTGTGATCACCTAGTCTGACCCCCTGTGCAGAACAGACCAGAGACCTGCCCCACAATAACTCCTAGAGCAGAGTTAGAACAACATCCTGCCTTGATTTAACAATTGTCAGTGATGGAAAATCTACCACGGCCCTTGGTAAATTCCTCCAATGGTTAATTTTCCTACCCACATGGCCCCACAGTATGCCAACATTTTTATGACTGACTTAGAACGCTTCCTTAGCTCTCATTCCCTAGAGCTCCCTACTCTACTTGCACTACATTGATGACATCTTCATTATCTGGACCCATGGAAAAGAAGCCCCTGAGGAATTACACCATGATTTCAATAACTTCCATCCCACCATCTACCTCAGCCTAGATTAATCCATGCAAGTGGTCCATTTCCTGGACGCTACTGTGCTAATAAGTGATGATCACATAAATACCACCCTATACCAGAAACCTACTGACTGCTATACTTACCTACATGCCTCCAGCTTCCATCCAGGACACACCACATGATCCATTATCTACAGCCAAGCTCTAAGATACAACTACATTTTCTCCAATCTCTCAGATAGAGACAAGCACCTCCTCTACCTATGTCTGTAGGTAGACAGAGCGCCTGAGCATGGATGCTTCTACCCAGATCCTGGTATGGTTTTGCAGGGACTGTAACTTGCAATTTCCACTTACTGATATCCAGGCTGGGGGGGGGAATCCTATGTGAAAGGTGCCTACTGGGGGAATATCTCAGGAAGCAGGTGGGAGAACTACAGAAGGAGGTGGCTAGGTTGAGAAGCATCCGAATCCACAAGCAATTCCTGGACAGTATCCCTGTGGAGACAGCTGAAGTAGCTGTCCCAGTACACAGGACTGCTGACACACCACTGGTGGAGGAGGAGATGGCTCAGGATGGACACTGGCAGCTGGTTACTTCTGACAGCGGGCAGTGCTCCACCCCTGCTCCAAACCCTCCTGCCATGGTAATAGATAACCGTTATGCTCTTCTTGATACAGAAGAGAAGGAATCACCCCCTACAGTAAAGGAGGAGAAGCCTCATACCCCTAAGGCTGGGAGGTCTGCTGCCACCACTGCAAATAGAAAATGTAGGGTAGTGGTGGTCGGAGACTCTCTGCTGAGGGGGACGGAGG